>NW_027182299.1:0-71429 GCF_029961685.1 Aristolochia californica
CTAGTTTGGACCTGAACAAAAAAAATTTTTTGAACATCCAAAATGGGGATGCACAAATGCTGGGAGAGATAATTCCAAAGAGTATTTGTGATTCTTAAGGATAGGCAAAAAAGTGGGTTGTTTGGTTCTGGTAAATATCCAACCACTTGAGAATTCAACTTTTTCGACCCCCCCATATTTTTTGCCACTTGCTTCCTCAACATGCTTGTGGCATGCACACCCACTACACTTAAAGCATGTTGGGATCAGTTAGAAGTCCCTTTCCTATAAAATTCCACCAAGCTATTATTAGGGGGTTGTACTAGTGGAATTTCCCAAACATGGATTTTGGGGTTCATTTTTAGTGCGTGAAATAATTTTCTATTCATTATTATAGTTTTCAAATTTTTTTGCACACATGAACTCTAAAATTTTCATTTTGTTGCGCTCTTATATCTTTTTTGTTTACGAGGAAATATGTGAGTCACAAGTTTGGACCTGAAAAAAACAAAAATTTTGAAAATCCAAAAATGGGGATGCACAAATGCATGGAGAGATAATTCCAAAGAGTCTTTGTGATTTTTAAGGATAGGCAAAGAAGTGGGTTGTTGAGCTCTTGTAAATATCCAACCACTTGAGAATTCAACTTTTTCTACCCCCCCCCAATTTTTGGCCACTTGCATCCTCAACATGCTTGTGGCATGCACACCCACCACCACACCTAAAGCATGTTGGGATCAGTTACAAGTCCCTTTCCTATAAAATTCCACCGAGCTATTATTAGGGGGTTGTACTAGTGGAATTTCCCAAACATGGATTTTGGGGTTCATTTTTAGTGCGTGATATAATTTTCTATTTATTATTATAGTTTTCAAATTTTTTTGCACACATGAACTCTAAAATTTTCATTTTGTTGTGATCTTATATGTTTTTTGTTTACGAGGAAAAATGGGAGTCACAAGTTTGTTCCTGAAAAAAAAAAAAATTTGAACATCCAAAATGGGATGCACAAATGCTGAGAGAGATAATTCCAAAGACTATCTGTGATTTTTAAGGATAGGCAAAAAAGTGGGTTGTTTGGCTCTGGTTAATATCCAACCACTTGAGAATTCAACTATTTCCACCCCCCCTTAATTTTTGGCCACTTGCATCCTCAACATGCTTGTGGCATGCACACCCACCACACTTAAAGCATGTTGGGATCAGTTACAAGTCCCTTTCCTATAAAATTCAACCAAGCTATTATTAGGGGGTTGTAAAGGTGGAATTTCCCAAACATGGATTTTGGGGTTCATTTTTAGTGCGTGAAATAATTTTCTATTCACTATTATAGTTTTGAAATTTTTCTGCACAGATGAACTCTATAATTTTCATTTTGTTGCGATCTTATATCTTTTTTGTTTACGAGGAAAAATGGGACTCACTAGTTTGGACCTGAACAAAAAAAATTTTTTGAACATCCAAAATGGGGATGCACAAATGCTGGGAGAGATAATTCCAAAGAGTATTTGTGATTCTTAAGGATAGGCAAAAAAGTGGGTTGTTTGGTTCTGGTAAATATCCAACCACTTGAGAATTCAACTTTTTCGACCCCCCCATATTTTTTGCCACTTGCTTCCTCAACATGCTTGTGGCATGCACACCCACTACACTTAAAGCATGTTGGGATCAGTTAGAAGTCCCTTTCCTATAAAATTCCACCAAGCTATTATTAGGGGGTTGTACTAGTGGAATTTCCCAAACATGGATTTTGGGGTTCATTTTTAGTGCGTGAAATAATTTTCTATTCATTATTATAGTTTTCAAATTTTTTTGCACACATGAACTCTAAAATTTTCATTTTGTTGCGCTCTTATATCTTTTTTGTTTACGAGGAAATATGTGAGTCACAAGTTTGGACCTGAAAAAAACAAAAATTTTGAAAATCCAAAAATGGGGATGCACAAATGCATGGAGAGATAATTCCAAAGAGTCTTTGTGATTTTTAAGGATAGGCAAAGAAGTGGGTTGTTGAGCTCTTGTAAATATCCAACCACTTGAGAATTCAACTTTTTCTACCCCCCCCCCAATTTTTGGCCACTTGCATCCTCAACATGCTTGTGGCATGCACACCCACCACACCTAAAGCATGTTGGGATCAGTTACAAGTCCCTTTCCTATAAAATTCCACCGAGCTATTATTAGGGGGTTGTACTAGTGGAATTTCCCAAACATGGATTTTGGGGTTCATTTTTAGTGCGTGATATAATTTTCTATTTATTATTATAGTTTTCAAATTTTTTTGCACACATGAACTCTAAAATTTTCATTTTGTTGTGATCTTATATGTTTTTTGTTTACGAGGAAAAATGGGAGTCACAAGTTTGTTCCTGAAAAAAAAAAAAATTTGAACATCCAAAATGGGATGCACAAATGCTGAGAGAGATAATTCCAAAGACTATCTGTGATTTTTAAGGATAGGCAAAAAAGTGGGTTGTTTGGCTCTGGTTAATATCCAACCACTTGAGAATTCAACTATTTCCACCCCCCCTTAATTTTTGGCCACTTGCATCCTCAACATGCTTGTGGCATGCACACCCACCACACTTAAAGCATGTTGGGATCAGTTACAAGTCCCTTTCCTATAAAATTCAACCAAGCTATTATTAGGGGGTTGTAAAGGTGGAATTTCCCAAACATGGATTTTGGGGTTCATTTTTAGTGCGTGAAATAATTTTCTATTCACTATTATAGTTTTGAAATTTTTCTGCACAGATGAACTCTATAATTTTCATTTTGTTGCGATCTTATATCTTTTTTGTTTACGAGGAAAAATGGGACTCACTAGTTTGGACCTGAACAAAAAAAATTTTTTGAACATCCAAAATGGGGATGCACAAATGCTGGGAGAGATAATTCCAAAGAGTATTTGTGATTCTTAAGGATAGGCAAAAAAGTGGGTTGTTTGGTTCTGGTAAATATCCAACCACTTGAGAATTCAACTTTTTCGACCCCCCCATATTTTTTGCCACTTGCTTCCTCAACATGCTTGTGGCATGCACACCCACTACACTTAAAGCATGTTGGGATCAGTTAGAAGTCCCTTTCCTATAAAATTCCACCAAGCTATTATTAGGGGGTTGTACTAGTGGAATTTCCCAAACATGGATTTTGGGGTTCATTTTTAGTGCGTGAAATAATTTTCTATTCATTATTATAGTTTTCAAATTTTTTTGCACACATGAACTCTAAAATTTTCATTTTGTTGCGCTCTTATATCTTTTTTGTTTACGAGGAAATATGTGAGTCACAAGTTTGGACCTGAAAAAAACAAAAATTTTGAAAATCCAAAAATGGGGATGCACAAATGCATGGAGAGATAATTCCAAAGAGTCTTTGTGATTTTTAAGGATAGGCAAAGAAGTGGGTTGTTGAGCTCTTGTAAATATCCAACCACTTGAGAATTCAACTTTTTCTACCCCCCCCCCAATTTTTGGCCACTTGCATCCTCAACATGCTTGTGGCATGCACACCCACCACACCTAAAGCATGTTGGGATCAGTTACAAGTCCCTTTCCTATAAAATTCCACCGAGCTATTATTAGGGGGTTGTACTAGTGGAATTTCCCAAACATGGATTTTGGGGTTCATTTTTAGTGCGTGATATAATTTTCTATTTATTATTATAGTTTTCAAATTTTTTTGCACACATGAACTCTAAAATTTTCATTTTGTTGTGATCTTATATGTTTTTTGTTTACGAGGAAAAATGGGAGTCACAAGTTTGTTCCTGAAAAAAAAAAAAATTTGAACATCCAAAATGGGATGCACAAATGCTGAGAGAGATAATTCCAAAGACTATCTGTGATTTTTAAGGATAGGCAAAAAAGTGGGTTGTTTGGCTCTGGTTAATATCCAACCACTTGAGAATTCAACTATTTCCACCCCCCCTTAATTTTTGGCCACTTGCATCCTCAACATGCTTGTGGCATGCACACCCACCACACTTAAAGCATGTTGGGATCAGTTACAAGTCCCTTTCCTATAAAATTCAACCAAGCTATTATTAGGGGGTTGTAAAGGTGGAATTTCCCAAACATGGATTTTGGGGTTCATTTTTAGTGCGTGAAATAATTTTCTATTCACTATTATAGTTTTGAAATTTTTCTGCACAGATGAACTCTATAATTTTCATTTTGTTGCGATCTTATATCTTTTTTGTTTACGAGGAAAAATGGGACTCACTAGTTTGGACCTGAACAAAAAAAATTTTTTGAACATCCAAAATGGGGATGCACAAATGCTGGGAGAGATAATTCCAAAGAGTATTTGTGATTCTTAAGGATAGGCAAAAAAGTGGGTTGTTTGGTTCTGGTAAATATCCAACCACTTGAGAATTCAACTTTTTCGACCCCCCCATATTTTTTGCCACTTGCTTCCTCAACATGCTTGTGGCATGCACACCCACTACACTTAAAGCATGTTGGGATCAGTTAGAAGTCCCTTTCCTATAAAATTCCACCAAGCTATTATTAGGGGGTTGTACTAGTGGAATTTCCCAAACATGGATTTTGGGGTTCATTTTTAGTGCGTGAAATAATTTTCTATTCATTATTATAGTTTTCAAATTTTTTTGCACACATGAACTCTAAAATTTTCATTTTGTTGCGCTCTTATATCTTTTTTGTTTACGAGGAAATATGTGAGTCACAAGTTTGGACCTGAAAAAAACAAAAATTTTGAAAATCCAAAAATGGGGATGCACAAATGCATGGAGAGATAATTCCAAAGAGTCTTTGTGATTTTTAAGGATAGGCAAAGAAGTGGGTTGTTGAGCTCTTGTAAATATCCAACCACTTGAGAATTCAACTTTTTCTACCCCCCCCCCCCCCAATTTTTGGCCACTTGCATCCTCAACATGCTTGTGGCATGCACACCCACCACACCTAAAGCATGTTGGGATCAGTTACAAGTCCCTTTCCTATAAAATTCCACCGAGCTATTATTAGGGGGTTGTACTAGTGGAATTTCCCAAACATGGATTTTGGGGTTCATTTTTAGTGCGTGATATAATTTTCTATTTATTATTATAGTTTTCAAATTTTTTTGCACACATGAACTCTAAAATTTTCATTTTGTTGTGATCTTATATGTTTTTTGTTTACGAGGAAAAATGGGAGTCACAAGTTTGTTCCTGAAAAAAAAAAAAATTTGAACATCCAAAATGGGATGCACAAATGCTGAGAGAGATAATTCCAAAGACTATCTGTGATTTTTAAGGATAGGCAAAAAAGTGGGTTGTTTGGCTCTGGTTAATATCCAACCACTTGAGAATTCAACTATTTCCACCCCCCCTTAATTTTTGGCCACTTGCATCCTCAACATGCTTGTGGCATGCACACCCACCACACTTAAAGCATGTTGGGATCAGTTACAAGTCCCTTTCCTATAAAATTCAACCAAGCTATTATTAGGGGGTTGTAAAGGTGGAATTTCCCAAACATGGATTTTGGGGTTCATTTTTAGTGCGTGAAATAATTTTCTATTCACTATTATAGTTTTGAAATTTTTCTGCACAGATGAACTCTATAATTTTCATTTTGTTGCGATCTTATATCTTTTTTGTTTACGAGGAAAAATGGGACTCACTAGTTTGGACCTGAACAAAAAAAATTTTTTGAACATCCAAAATGGGGATGCACAAATGCTGGGAGAGATAATTCCAAAGAGTATTTGTGATTCTTAAGGATAGGCAAAAAAGTGGGTTGTTTGGTTCTGGTAAATATCCAACCACTTGAGAATTCAACTTTTTCGACCCCCCCATATTTTTTGCCACTTGCTTCCTCAACATGCTTGTGGCATGCACACCCACTACACTTAAAGCATGTTGGGATCAGTTAGAAGTCCCTTTCCTATAAAATTCCACCAAGCTATTATTAGGGGGTTGTACTAGTGGAATTTCCCAAACATGGATTTTGGGGTTCATTTTTAGTGCGTGAAATAATTTTCTATTCATTATTATAGTTTTCAAATTTTTTTGCACACATGAACTCTAAAATTTTCATTTTGTTGCGCTCTTATATCTTTTTTGTTTACGAGGAAATATGTGAGTCACAAGTTTGGACCTGAAAAAAACAAAAATTTTGAAAATCCAAAAATGGGGATGCACAAATGCATGGAGAGATAATTCCAAAGAGTCTTTGTGATTTTTAAGGATAGGCAAAGAAGTGGGTTGTTGAGCTCTTGTAAATATCCAACCACTTGAGAATTCAACTTTTTCTACCCCCCCCCCAATTTTTGGCCACTTGCATCCTCAACATGCTTGTGGCATGCACACCCACCACACCTAAAGCATGTTGGGATCAGTTACAAGTCCCTTTCCTATAAAATTCCACCGAGCTATTATTAGGGGGTTGTACTAGTGGAATTTCCCAAACATGGATTTTGGGGTTCATTTTTAGTGCGTGATATAATTTTCTATTTATTATTATAGTTTTCAAATTTTTTTGCACACATGAACTCTAAAATTTTCATTTTGTTGTGATCTTATATGTTTTTTGTTTACGAGGAAAAATGGGAGTCACAAGTTTGTTCCTGAAAAAAAAAAAAATTTGAACATCCAAAATGGGATGCACAAATGCTGAGAGAGATAATTCCAAAGACTATCTGTGATTTTTAAGGATAGGCAAAAAAGTGGGTTGTTTGGCTCTGGTTAATATCCAACCACTTGAGAATTCAACTATTTCCACCCCCCCTTAATTTTTGGCCACTTGCATCCTCAACATGCTTGTGGCATGCACACCCACCACACTTAAAGCATGTTGGGATCAGTTACAAGTCCCTTTCCTATAAAATTCAACCAAGCTATTATTAGGGGGTTGTAAAGGTGGAATTTCCCAAACATGGATTTTGGGGTTCATTTTTAGTGCGTGAAATAATTTTCTATTCACTATTATAGTTTTGAAATTTTTCTGCACAGATGAACTCTATAATTTTCATTTTGTTGCGATCTTATATCTTTTTTGTTTACGAGGAAAAATGGGACTCACTAGTTTGGACCTGAACAAAAAAAATTTTTTGAACATCCAAAATGGGGATGCACAAATGCTGGGAGAGATAATTCCAAAGAGTATTTGTGATTCTTAAGGATAGGCAAAAAAGTGGGTTGTTTGGTTCTGGTAAATATCCAACCACTTGAGAATTCAACTTTTTCGACCCCCCCATATTTTTTGCCACTTGCTTCCTCAACATGCTTGTGGCATGCACACCCACTACACTTAAAGCATGTTGGGATCAGTTAGAAGTCCCTTTCCTATAAAATTCCACCAAGCTATTATTAGGGGGTTGTACTAGTGGAATTTCCCAAACATGGATTTTGGGGTTCATTTTTAGTGCGTGAAATAATTTTCTATTCATTATTATAGTTTTCAAATTTTTTTGCACACATGAACTCTAAAATTTTCATTTTGTTGCGCTCTTATATCTTTTTTGTTTACGAGGAAATATGTGAGTCACAAGTTTGGACCTGAAAAAAACAAAAATTTTGAAAATCCAAAAATGGGGATGCACAAATGCATGGAGAGATAATTCCAAAGAGTCTTTGTGATTTTTAAGGATAGGCAAAGAAGTGGGTTGTTGAGCTCTTGTAAATATCCAACCACTTGAGAATTCAACTTTTTCTACCCCCCCCCCCCCCAATTTTTGGCCACTTGCATCCTCAACATGCTTGTGGCATGCACACCCACCACACCTAAAGCATGTTGGGATCAGTTACAAGTCCCTTTCCTATAAAATTCCACCGAGCTATTATTAGGGGGTTGTACTAGTGGAATTTCCCAAACATGGATTTTGGGGTTCATTTTTAGTGCGTGATATAATTTTCTATTTATTATTATAGTTTTCAAATTTTTTTGCACACATGAACTCTAAAATTTTCATTTTGTTGTGATCTTATATGTTTTTTGTTTACGAGGAAAAATGGGAGTCACAAGTTTGTTCCTGAAAAAAAAAAAAATTTGAACATCCAAAATGGGATGCACAAATGCTGAGAGAGATAATTCCAAAGACTATCTGTGATTTTTAAGGATAGGCAAAAAAGTGGGTTGTTTGGCTCTGGTTAATATCCAACCACTTGAGAATTCAACTATTTCCACCCCCCCTTAATTTTTGGCCACTTGCATCCTCAACATGCTTGTGGCATGCACACCCACCACACTTAAAGCATGTTGGGATCAGTTACAAGTCCCTTTCCTATAAAATTCAACCAAGCTATTATTAGGGGGTTGTAAAGGTGGAATTTCCCAAACATGGATTTTGGGGTTCATTTTTAGTGCGTGAAATAATTTTCTATTCACTATTATAGTTTTGAAATTTTTCTGCACAGATGAACTCTATAATTTTCATTTTGTTGCGATCTTATATCTTTTTTGTTTACGAGGAAAAATGGGACTCACTAGTTTGGACCTGAACAAAAAAAATTTTTTGAACATCCAAAATGGGGATGCACAAATGCTGGGAGAGATAATTCCAAAGAGTATTTGTGATTCTTAAGGATAGGCAAAAAAGTGGGTTGTTTGGTTCTGGTAAATATCCAACCACTTGAGAATTCAACTTTTTCGACCCCCCCATATTTTTTGCCACTTGCTTCCTCAACATGCTTGTGGCATGCACACCCACTACACTTAAAGCATGTTGGGATCAGTTAGAAGTCCCTTTCCTATAAAATTCCACCAAGCTATTATTAGGGGGTTGTACTAGTGGAATTTCCCAAACATGGATTTTGGGGTTCATTTTTAGTGCGTGAAATAATTTTCTATTCATTATTATAGTTTTCAAATTTTTTTGCACACATGAACTCTAAAATTTTCATTTTGTTGCGCTCTTATATCTTTTTTGTTTACGAGGAAATATGTGAGTCACAAGTTTGGACCTGAAAAAAACAAAAATTTTGAAAATCCAAAAATGGGGATGCACAAATGCATGGAGAGATAATTCCAAAGAGTCTTTGTGATTTTTAAGGATAGGCAAAGAAGTGGGTTGTTGAGCTCTTGTAAATATCCAACCACTTGAGAATTCAACTTTTTCTACCCCCCCCCCCCCCCCAATTTTTGGCCACTTGCATCCTCAACATGCTTGTGGCATGCACACCCACCACACCTAAAGCATGTTGGGATCAGTTACAAGTCCCTTTCCTATAAAATTCCACCGAGCTATTATTAGGGGGTTGTACTAGTGGAATTTCCCAAACATGGATTTTGGGGTTCATTTTTAGTGCGTGATATAATTTTCTATTTATTATTATAGTTTTCAAATTTTTTTGCACACATGAACTCTAAAATTTTCATTTTGTTGTGATCTTATATGTTTTTTGTTTACGAGGAAAAATGGGAGTCACAAGTTTGTTCCTGAAAAAAAAAAAAATTTGAACATCCAAAATGGGATGCACAAATGCTGAGAGAGATAATTCCAAAGACTATCTGTGATTTTTAAGGATAGGCAAAAAAGTGGGTTGTTTGGCTCTGGTTAATATCCAACCACTTGAGAATTCAACTATTTCCACCCCCCCTTAATTTTTGGCCACTTGCATCCTCAACATGCTTGTGGCATGCACACCCACCACACTTAAAGCATGTTGGGATCAGTTACAAGTCCCTTTCCTATAAAATTCAACCAAGCTATTATTAGGGGGTTGTAAAGGTGGAATTTCCCAAACATGGATTTTGGGGTTCATTTTTAGTGCGTGAAATAATTTTCTATTCACTATTATAGTTTTGAAATTTTTCTGCACAGATGAACTCTATAATTTTCATTTTGTTGCGATCTTATATCTTTTTTGTTTACGAGGAAAAATGGGACTCACTAGTTTGGACCTGAACAAAAAAAATTTTTTGAACATCCAAAATGGGGATGCACAAATGCTGGGAGAGATAATTCCAAAGAGTATTTGTGATTCTTAAGGATAGGCAAAAAAGTGGGTTGTTTGGTTCTGGTAAATATCCAACCACTTGAGAATTCAACTTTTTCGACCCCCCCATATTTTTTGCCACTTGCTTCCTCAACATGCTTGTGGCATGCACACCCACTACACTTAAAGCATGTTGGGATCAGTTAGAAGTCCCTTTCCTATAAAATTCCACCAAGCTATTATTAGGGGGTTGTACTAGTGGAATTTCCCAAACATGGATTTTGGGGTTCATTTTTAGTGCGTGAAATAATTTTCTATTCATTATTATAGTTTTCAAATTTTTTTGCACACATGAACTCTAAAATTTTCATTTTGTTGCGCTCTTATATCTTTTTTGTTTACGAGGAAATATGTGAGTCACAAGTTTGGACCTGAAAAAAACAAAAATTTTGAAAATCCAAAAATGGGGATGCACAAATGCATGGAGAGATAATTCCAAAGAGTCTTTGTGATTTTTAAGGATAGGCAAAGAAGTGGGTTGTTGAGCTCTTGTAAATATCCAACCACTTGAGAATTCAACTTTTTCTACCCCCCCCCCCCCCCAATTTTTGGCCACTTGCATCCTCAACATGCTTGTGGCATGCACACCCACCACACCTAAAGCATGTTGGGATCAGTTACAAGTCCCTTTCCTATAAAATTCCACCGAGCTATTATTAGGGGGTTGTACTAGTGGAATTTCCCAAACATGGATTTTGGGGTTCATTTTTAGTGCGTGATATAATTTTCTATTTATTATTATAGTTTTCAAATTTTTTTGCACACATGAACTCTAAAATTTTCATTTTGTTGTGATCTTATATGTTTTTTGTTTACGAGGAAAAATGGGAGTCACAAGTTTGTTCCTGAAAAAAAAAAAAATTTGAACATCCAAAATGGGATGCACAAATGCTGAGAGAGATAATTCCAAAGACTATCTGTGATTTTTAAGGATAGGCAAAAAAGTGGGTTGTTTGGCTCTGGTTAATATCCAACCACTTGAGAATTCAACTATTTCCACCCCCCCTTAATTTTTGGCCACTTGCATCCTCAACATGCTTGTGGCATGCACACCCACCACACTTAAAGCATGTTGGGATCAGTTACAAGTCCCTTTCCTATAAAATTCAACCAAGCTATTATTAGGGGGTTGTAAAGGTGGAATTTCCCAAACATGGATTTTGGGGTTCATTTTTAGTGCGTGAAATAATTTTCTATTCACTATTATAGTTTTGAAATTTTTCTGCACAGATGAACTCTATAATTTTCATTTTGTTGCGATCTTATATCTTTTTTGTTTACGAGGAAAAATGGGACTCACTAGTTTGGACCTGAACAAAAAAAATTTTTTGAACATCCAAAATGGGGATGCACAAATGCTGGGAGAGATAATTCCAAAGAGTATTTGTGATTCTTAAGGATAGGCAAAAAAGTGGGTTGTTTGGTTCTGGTAAATATCCAACCACTTGAGAATTCAACTTTTTCGACCCCCCCATATTTTTTGCCACTTGCTTCCTCAACATGCTTGTGGCATGCACACCCACTACACTTAAAGCATGTTGGGATCAGTTAGAAGTCCCTTTCCTATAAAATTCCACCAAGCTATTATTAGGGGGTTGTACTAGTGGAATTTCCCAAACATGGATTTTGGGGTTCATTTTTAGTGCGTGAAATAATTTTCTATTCATTATTATAGTTTTCAAATTTTTTTGCACACATGAACTCTAAAATTTTCATTTTGTTGCGCTCTTATATCTTTTTTGTTTACGAGGAAATATGTGAGTCACAAGTTTGGACCTGAAAAAAACAAAAATTTTGAAAATCCAAAAATGGGGATGCACAAATGCATGGAGAGATAATTCCAAAGAGTCTTTGTGATTTTTAAGGATAGGCAAAGAAGTGGGTTGTTGAGCTCTTGTAAATATCCAACCACTTGAGAATTCAACTTTTTCTACCCCCCCCCCCCCCAATTTTTGGCCACTTGCATCCTCAACATGCTTGTGGCATGCACACCCACCACACCTAAAGCATGTTGGGATCAGTTACAAGTCCCTTTCCTATAAAATTCCACCGAGCTATTATTAGGGGGTTGTACTAGTGGAATTTCCCAAACATGGATTTTGGGGTTCATTTTTAGTGCGTGATATAATTTTCTATTTATTATTATAGTTTTCAAATTTTTTTGCACACATGAACTCTAAAATTTTCATTTTGTTGTGATCTTATATGTTTTTTGTTTACGAGGAAAAATGGGAGTCACAAGTTTGTTCCTGAAAAAAAAAAAAATTTGAACATCCAAAATGGGATGCACAAATGCTGAGAGAGATAATTCCAAAGACTATCTGTGATTTTTAAGGATAGGCAAAAAAGTGGGTTGTTTGGCTCTGGTTAATATCCAACCACTTGAGAATTCAACTATTTCCACCCCCCCTTAATTTTTGGCCACTTGCATCCTCAACATGCTTGTGGCATGCACACCCACCACACTTAAAGCATGTTGGGATCAGTTACAAGTCCCTTTCCTATAAAATTCAACCAAGCTATTATTAGGGGGTTGTAAAGGTGGAATTTCCCAAACATGGATTTTGGGGTTCATTTTTAGTGCGTGAAATAATTTTCTATTCACTATTATAGTTTTGAAATTTTTCTGCACAGATGAACTCTATAATTTTCATTTTGTTGCGATCTTATATCTTTTTTGTTTACGAGGAAAAATGGGACTCACTAGTTTGGACCTGAACAAAAAAAATTTTTTGAACATCCAAAATGGGGATGCACAAATGCTGGGAGAGATAATTCCAAAGAGTATTTGTGATTCTTAAGGATAGGCAAAAAAGTGGGTTGTTTGGTTCTGGTAAATATCCAACCACTTGAGAATTCAACTTTTTCGACCCCCCCATATTTTTTGCCACTTGCTTCCTCAACATGCTTGTGGCATGCACACCCACTACACTTAAAGCATGTTGGGATCAGTTAGAAGTCCCTTTCCTATAAAATTCCACCAAGCTATTATTAGGGGGTTGTACTAGTGGAATTTCCCAAACATGGATTTTGGGGTTCATTTTTAGTGCGTGAAATAATTTTCTATTCATTATTATAGTTTTCAAATTTTTTTGCACACATGAACTCTAAAATTTTCATTTTGTTGCGCTCTTATATCTTTTTTGTTTACGAGGAAATATGTGAGTCACAAGTTTGGACCTGAAAAAAACAAAAATTTTGAAAATCCAAAAATGGGGATGCACAAATGCATGGAGAGATAATTCCAAAGAGTCTTTGTGATTTTTAAGGATAGGCAAAGAAGTGGGTTGTTGAGCTCTTGTAAATATCCAACCACTTGAGAATTCAACTTTTTCTACCCCCCCCCCCCAATTTTTGGCCACTTGCATCCTCAACATGCTTGTGGCATGCACACCCACCACACCTAAAGCATGTTGGGATCAGTTACAAGTCCCTTTCCTATAAAATTCCACCGAGCTATTATTAGGGGGTTGTACTAGTGGAATTTCCCAAACATGGATTTTGGGGTTCATTTTTAGTGCGTGATATAATTTTCTATTTATTATTATAGTTTTCAAATTTTTTTGCACACATGAACTCTAAAATTTTCATTTTGTTGTGATCTTATATGTTTTTTGTTTACGAGGAAAAATGGGAGTCACAAGTTTGTTCCTGAAAAAAAAAAAAATTTGAACATCCAAAATGGGATGCACAAATGCTGAGAGAGATAATTCCAAAGACTATCTGTGATTTTTAAGGATAGGCAAAAAAGTGGGTTGTTTGGCTCTGGTTAATATCCAACCACTTGAGAATTCAACTATTTCCACCCCCCCTTAATTTTTGGCCACTTGCATCCTCAACATGCTTGTGGCATGCACACCCACCACACTTAAAGCATGTTGGGATCAGTTACAAGTCCCTTTCCTATAAAATTCAACCAAGCTATTATTAGGGGGTTGTAAAGGTGGAATTTCCCAAACATGGATTTTGGGGTTCATTTTTAGTGCGTGAAATAATTTTCTATTCACTATTATAGTTTTGAAATTTTTCTGCACAGATGAACTCTATAATTTTCATTTTGTTGCGATCTTATATCTTTTTTGTTTACGAGGAAAAATGGGACTCACTAGTTTGGACCTGAACAAAAAAAATTTTTTGAACATCCAAAATGGGGATGCACAAATGCTGGGAGAGATAATTCCAAAGAGTATTTGTGATTCTTAAGGATAGGCAAAAAAGTGGGTTGTTTGGTTCTGGTAAATATCCAACCACTTGAGAATTCAACTTTTTCGACCCCCCCATATTTTTTGCCACTTGCTTCCTCAACATGCTTGTGGCATGCACACCCACTACACTTAAAGCATGTTGGGATCAGTTAGAAGTCCCTTTCCTATAAAATTCCACCAAGCTATTATTAGGGGGTTGTACTAGTGGAATTTCCCAAACATGGATTTTGGGGTTCATTTTTAGTGCGTGAAATAATTTTCTATTCATTATTATAGTTTTCAAATTTTTTTGCACACATGAACTCTAAAATTTTCATTTTGTTGCGCTCTTATATCTTTTTTGTTTACGAGGAAATATGTGAGTCACAAGTTTGGACCTGAAAAAAACAAAAATTTTGAAAATCCAAAAATGGGGATGCACAAATGCATGGAGAGATAATTCCAAAGAGTCTTTGTGATTTTTAAGGATAGGCAAAGAAGTGGGTTGTTGAGCTCTTGTAAATATCCAACCACTTGAGAATTCAACTTTTTCTACCCCCCCCCCCCCCCCCAATTTTTGGCCACTTGCATCCTCAACATGCTTGTGGCATGCACACCCACCACACCTAAAGCATGTTGGGATCAGTTACAAGTCCCTTTCCTATAAAATTCCACCGAGCTATTATTAGGGGGTTGTACTAGTGGAATTTCCCAAACATGGATTTTGGGGTTCATTTTTAGTGCGTGATATAATTTTCTATTTATTATTATAGTTTTCAAATTTTTTTGCACACATGAACTCTAAAATTTTCATTTTGTTGTGATCTTATATGTTTTTTGTTTACGAGGAAAAATGGGAGTCACAAGTTTGTTCCTGAAAAAAAAAAAAATTTGAACATCCAAAATGGGATGCACAAATGCTGAGAGAGATAATTCCAAAGACTATCTGTGATTTTTAAGGATAGGCAAAAAAGTGGGTTGTTTGGCTCTGGTTAATATCCAACCACTTGAGAATTCAACTATTTCCACCCCCCCTTAATTTTTGGCCACTTGCATCCTCAACATGCTTGTGGCATGCACACCCACCACACTTAAAGCATGTTGGGATCAGTTACAAGTCCCTTTCCTATAAAATTCAACCAAGCTATTATTAGGGGGTTGTAAAGGTGGAATTTCCCAAACATGGATTTTGGGGTTCATTTTTAGTGCGTGAAATAATTTTCTATTCACTATTATAGTTTTGAAATTTTTCTGCACAGATGAACTCTATAATTTTCATTTTGTTGCGATCTTATATCTTTTTTGTTTACGAGGAAAAATGGGACTCACTAGTTTGGACCTGAACAAAAAAAATTTTTTGAACATCCAAAATGGGGATGCACAAATGCTGGGAGAGATAATTCCAAAGAGTATTTGTGATTCTTAAGGATAGGCAAAAAAGTGGGTTGTTTGGTTCTGGTAAATATCCAACCACTTGAGAATTCAACTTTTTCGACCCCCCCATATTTTTTGCCACTTGCTTCCTCAACATGCTTGTGGCATGCACACCCACTACACTTAAAGCATGTTGGGATCAGTTAGAAGTCCCTTTCCTATAAAATTCCACCAAGCTATTATTAGGGGGTTGTACTAGTGGAATTTCCCAAACATGGATTTTGGGGTTCATTTTTAGTGCGTGAAATAATTTTCTATTCATTATTATAGTTTTCAAATTTTTTTGCACACATGAACTCTAAAATTTTCATTTTGTTGCGCTCTTATATCTTTTTTGTTTACGAGGAAATATGTGAGTCACAAGTTTGGACCTGAAAAAAACAAAAATTTTGAAAATCCAAAAATGGGGATGCACAAATGCATGGAGAGATAATTCCAAAGAGTCTTTGTGATTTTTAAGGATAGGCAAAGAAGTGGGTTGTTGAGCTCTTGTAAATATCCAACCACTTGAGAATTCAACTTTTTCTACCCCCCCCCCCCCCCCAATTTTTGGCCACTTGCATCCTCAACATGCTTGTGGCATGCACACCCACCACACCTAAAGCATGTTGGGATCAGTTACAAGTCCCTTTCCTATAAAATTCCACCGAGCTATTATTAGGGGGTTGTACTAGTGGAATTTCCCAAACATGGATTTTGGGGTTCATTTTTAGTGCGTGATATAATTTTCTATTTATTATTATAGTTTTCAAATTTTTTTGCACACATGAACTCTAAAATTTTCATTTTGTTGTGATCTTATATGTTTTTTGTTTACGAGGAAAAATGGGAGTCACAAGTTTGTTCCTGAAAAAAAAAAAAATTTGAACATCCAAAATGGGATGCACAAATGCTGAGAGAGATAATTCCAAAGACTATCTGTGATTTTTAAGGATAGGCAAAAAAGTGGGTTGTTTGGCTCTGGTTAATATCCAACCACTTGAGAATTCAACTATTTCCACCCCCCCTTAATTTTTGGCCACTTGCATCCTCAACATGCTTGTGGCATGCACACCCACCACACTTAAAGCATGTTGGGATCAGTTACAAGTCCCTTTCCTATAAAATTCAACCAAGCTATTATTAGGGGGTTGTAAAGGTGGAATTTCCCAAACATGGATTTTGGGGTTCATTTTTAGTGCGTGAAATAATTTTCTATTCACTATTATAGTTTTGAAATTTTTCTGCACAGATGAACTCTATAATTTTCATTTTGTTGCGATCTTATATCTTTTTTGTTTACGAGGAAAAATGGGACTCACTAGTTTGGACCTGAACAAAAAAAATTTTTTGAACATCCAAAATGGGGATGCACAAATGCTGGGAGAGATAATTCCAAAGAGTATTTGTGATTCTTAAGGATAGGCAAAAAAGTGGGTTGTTTGGTTCTGGTAAATATCCAACCACTTGAGAATTCAACTTTTTCGACCCCCCCATATTTTTTGCCACTTGCTTCCTCAACATGCTTGTGGCATGCACACCCACTACACTTAAAGCATGTTGGGATCAGTTAGAAGTCCCTTTCCTATAAAATTCCACCAAGCTATTATTAGGGGGTTGTACTAGTGGAATTTCCCAAACATGGATTTTGGGGTTCATTTTTAGTGCGTGAAATAATTTTCTATTCATTATTATAGTTTTCAAATTTTTTTGCACACATGAACTCTAAAATTTTCATTTTGTTGCGCTCTTATATCTTTTTTGTTTACGAGGAAATATGTGAGTCACAAGTTTGGACCTGAAAAAAACAAAAATTTTGAAAATCCAAAAATGGGGATGCACAAATGCATGGAGAGATAATTCCAAAGAGTCTTTGTGATTTTTAAGGATAGGCAAAGAAGTGGGTTGTTGAGCTCTTGTAAATATCCAACCACTTGAGAATTCAACTTTTTCTACCCCCCCCCAATTTTTGGCCACTTGCATCCTCAACATGCTTGTGGCATGCACACCCACCACACCTAAAGCATGTTGGGATCAGTTACAAGTCCCTTTCCTATAAAATTCCACCGAGCTATTATTAGGGGGTTGTACTAGTGGAATTTCCCAAACATGGATTTTGGGGTTCATTTTTAGTGCGTGATATAATTTTCTATTTATTATTATAGTTTTCAAATTTTTTTGCACACATGAACTCTAAAATTTTCATTTTGTTGTGATCTTATATGTTTTTTGTTTACGAGGAAAAATGGGAGTCACAAGTTTGTTCCTGAAAAAAAAAAAAATTTGAACATCCAAAATGGGATGCACAAATGCTGAGAGAGATAATTCCAAAGACTATCTATGATTTTTAAGGATAGGCAAAAAAGTGGGTTGTTTGGCTCTGGTTAATATCCAACCACTTGAGAATTCAACTATTTCCACCCCCCCTTAATTTTTGGCCACTTGCATCCTCAACATGCTTGTGGCATGCACACCCACCACACTTAAAGCATGTTGGGATCAGTTACAAGTCCCTTTCCTATAAAATTCAACCAAGCTATTATTAGGGGGTTGTAAAGGTGGAATTTCCCAAACATGGATTTTGGGGTTCATTTTTAGTGCGTGAAATAATTTTCTATTCACTATTATAGTTTTGAAATTTTTCTGCACAGATGAACTCTATAATTTTCATTTTGTTGCGATCTTATATCTTTTTTGTTTACGAGGAAAAATGGGACTCACTAGTTTGGACCTGAACAAAAAAAATTTTTTGAACATCCAAAATGGGGATGCACAAATGCTGGGAGAGATAATTCCAAAGAGTATTTGTGATTCTTAAGGATAGGCAAAAAAGTGGGTTGTTTGGTTCTGGTAAATATCCAACCACTTGAGAATTCAACTTTTTCGACCCCCCCATATTTTTTGCCACTTGCTTCCTCAACATGCTTGTGGCATGCACACCCACTACACTTAAAGCATGTTGGGATCAGTTAGAAGTCCCTTTCCTATAAAATTCCACCAAGCTATTATTAGGGGGTTGTACTAGTGGAATTTCCCAAACATGGATTTTGGGGTTCATTTTTAGTGCGTGAAATAATTTTCTATTCATTATTATAGTTTTCAAATTTTTTTGCACACATGAACTCTAAAATTTTCATTTTGTTGCGCTCTTATATCTTTTTTGTTTACGAGGAAATATGTGAGTCACAAGTTTGGACCTGAAAAAAACAAAAATTTTGAAAATCCAAAAATGGGGATGCACAAATGCATGGAGAGATAATTCCAAAGAGTCTTTGTGATTTTTAAGGATAGGCAAAGAAGTGGGTTGTTGAGCTCTTGTAAATATCCAACCACTTGAGAATTCAACTTTTTCTACCCCCCCCCAATTTTTGGCCACTTGCATCCTCAACATGCTTGTGGCATGCACACCCACCACACCTAAAGCATGTTGGGATCAGTTACAAGTCCCTTTCCTATAAAATTCCACCGAGCTATTATTAGGGGGTTGTACTAGTGGAATTTCCCAAACATGGATTTTGGGGTTCATTTTTAGTGCGTGATATAATTTTCTATTTATTATTATAGTTTTCAAATTTTTTTGCACACATGAACTCTAAAATTTTCATTTTGTTGTGATCTTATATGTTTTTTGTTTACGAGGAAAAATGGGAGTCACAAGTTTGTTCCTGAAAAAAAAAAAAAATTTGAACATCCAAAATGGGATGCACAAATGCTGAGAGAGATAATTCCAAAGACTATCTGTGATTTTTAAGGATAGGCAAAAAAGTGGGTTGTTTGGCTCTGGTTAATATCCAACCACTTGAGAATTCAACTATTTCCACCCCCCCTTAATTTTTGGCCACTTGCATCCTCAACATGCTTGTGGCATGCACACCCACCACACTTAAAGCATGTTGGGATCAGTTACAAGTCCCTTTCCTATAAAATTCAACCAAGCTATTATTAGGGGGTTGTAAAGGTGGAATTTCCCAAACATGGATTTTGGGGTTCATTTTTAGTGCGTGAAATAATTTTCTATTCACTATTATAGTTTTGAAATTTTTCTGCACAGATGAACTCTATAATTTTCATTTTGTTGCGATCTTATATCTTTTTTGTTTACGAGGAAAAATGGGACTCACTAGTTTGGACCTGAACAAAAAAAATTTTTTGAACATCCAAAATGGGGATGCACAAATGCTGGGAGAGATAATTCCAAAGAGTATTTGTGATTCTTAAGGATAGGCAAAAAAGTGGGTTGTTTGGTTCTGGTAAATATCCAACCACTTGAGAATTCAACTTTTTCGACCCCCCCATATTTTTTGCCACTTGCTTCCTCAACATGCTTGTGGCATGCACACCCACTACACTTAAAGCATGTTGGGATCAGTTAGAAGTCCCTTTCCTATAAAATTCCACCAAGCTATTATTAGGGGGTTGTACTAGTGGAATTTCCCAAACATGGATTTTGGGGTTCATTTTTAGTGCGTGAAATAATTTTCTATTCATTATTATAGTTTTCAAATTTTTTTGCACACATGAACTCTAAAATTTTCATTTTGTTGCGCTCTTATATCTTTTTTGTTTACGAGGAAATATGTGAGTCACAAGTTTGGACCTGAAAAAAACAAAAATTTTGAAAATCCAAAAATGGGGATGCACAAATGCATGGAGAGATAATTCCAAAGAGTCTTTGTGATTTTTAAGGATAGGCAAAGAAGTGGGTTGTTGAGCTCTTGTAAATATCCAACCACTTGAGAATTCAACTTTTTCTACCCCCCCCCAATTTTTGGCCACTTGCATCCTCAACATGCTTGTGGCATGCACACCCACCACACCTAAAGCATGTTGGGATCAGTTACAAGTCCCTTTCCTATAAAATTCCACCGAGCTATTATTAGGGGGTTGTACTAGTGGAATTTCCCAAACATGGATTTTGGGGTTCATTTTTAGTGCGTGATATAATTTTCTATTTATTATTATAGTTTTCAAATTTTTTTGCACACATGAACTCTAAAATTTTCATTTTGTTGTGATCTTATATGTTTTTTGTTTACGAGGAAAAATGGGAGTCACAAGTTTGTTCCTGAAAAAAAAAAAAAATTTGAACATCCAAAATGGGATGCACAAATGCTGAGAGAGATAATTCCAAAGACTATCTGTGATTTTTAAGGATAGGCAAAAAAGTGGGTTGTTTGGCTCTGGTTAATATCCAACCACTTGAGAATTCAACTATTTCCACCCCCCCTTAATTTTTGGCCACTTGCATCCTCAACATGCTTGTGGCATGCACACCCACCACACTTAAAGCATGTTGGGATCAGTTACAAGTCCCTTTCCTATAAAATTCAACCAAGCTATTATTAGGGGGTTGTAAAGGTGGAATTTCCCAAACATGGATTTTGGGGTTCATTTTTAGTGCGTGAAATAATTTTCTATTCACTATTATAGTTTTGAAATTTTTCTGCACAGATGAACTCTATAATTTTCATTTTGTTGCGATCTTATATCTTTTTTGTTTACGAGGAAAAATGGGACTCACTAGTTTGGACCTGAACAAAAAAAATTTTTTGAACATCCAAAATGGGGATGCACAAATGCTGGGAGAGATAATTCCAAAGAGTATTTGTGATTCTTAAGGATAGGCAAAAAAGTGGGTTGTTTGGTTCTGGTAAATATCCAACCACTTGAGAATTCAACTTTTTCGACCCCCCCATATTTTTTGCCACTTGCTTCCTCAACATGCTTGTGGCATGCACACCCACTACACTTAAAGCATGTTGGGATCAGTTAGAAGTCCCTTTCCTATAAAATTCCACCAAGCTATTATTAGGGGGTTGTACTAGTGGAATTTCCCAAACATGGATTTTGGGGTTCATTTTTAGTGCGTGAAATAATTTTCTATTCATTATTATAGTTTTCAAATTTTTTTGCACACATGAACTCTAAAATTTTCATTTTGTTGCGCTCTTATATCTTTTTTGTTTACGAGGAAATATGTGAGTCACAAGTTTGGACCTGAAAAAAACAAAAATTTTGAAAATCCAAAAATGGGGATGCACAAATGCATGGAGAGATAATTCCAAAGAGTCTTTGTGATTTTTAAGGATAGGCAAAGAAGTGGGTTGTTGAGCTCTTGTAAATATCCAACCACTTGAGAATTCAACTTTTTCTACCCCCCCCCAATTTTTGGCCACTTGCATCCTCAACATGCTTGTGGCATGCACACCCACCACACCTAAAGCATGTTGGGATCAGTTACAAGTCCCTTTCCTATAAAATTCCACCGAGCTATTATTAGGGGGTTGTACTAGTGGAATTTCCCAAACATGGATTTTGGGGTTCATTTTTAGTGCGTGATATAATTTTCTATTTATTATTATAGTTTTCAAATTTTTTTGCACACATGAACTCTAAAATTTTCATTTTGTTGTGATCTTATATGTTTTTTGTTTACGAGGAAAAATGGGAGTCACAAGTTTGTTCCTGAAAAAAAAAAAAAATTTGAACATCCAAAATGGGATGCACAAATGCTGAGAGAGATAATTCCAAAGACTATCTGTGATTTTTAAGGATAGGCAAAAAAGTGGGTTGTTTGGCTCTGGTTAATATCCAACCACTTGAGAATTCAACTATTTCCACCCCCCCTTAATTTTTGGCCACTTGCATCCTCAACATGCTTGTGGCATGCACACCCACCACACTTAAAGCATGTTGGGATCAGTTACAAGTCCCTTTCCTATAAAATTCAACCAAGCTATTATTAGGGGGTTGTAAAGGTGGAATTTCCCAAACATGGATTTTGGGGTTCATTTTTAGTGCGTGAAATAATTTTCTATTCACTATTATAGTTTTGAAATTTTTCTGCACAGATGAACTCTATAATTTTCATTTTGTTGCGATCTTATATCTTTTTTGTTTACGAGGAAAAATGGGACTCACTAGTTTGGACCTGAACAAAAAAAATTTTTTGAACATCCAAAATGGGGATGCACAAATGCTGGGAGAGATAATTCCAAAGAGTATTTGTGATTCTTAAGGATAGGCAAAAAAGTGGGTTGTTTGGTTCTGGTAAATATCCAACCACTTGAGAATTCAACTTTTTCGACCCCCCCATATTTTTTGCCACTTGCTTCCTCAACATGCTTGTGGCATGCACACCCACTACACTTAAAGCATGTTGGGATCAGTTAGAAGTCCCTTTCCTATAAAATTCCACCAAGCTATTATTAGGGGGTTGTACTAGTGGAATTTCCCAAACATGGATTTTGGGGTTCATTTTTAGTGCGTGAAATAATTTTCTATTCATTATTATAGTTTTCAAATTTTTTTGCACACATGAACTCTAAAATTTTCATTTTGTTGCGCTCTTATATCTTTTTTGTTTACGAGGAAATATGTGAGTCACAAGTTTGGACCTGAAAAAAACAAAAATTTTGAAAATCCAAAAATGGGGATGCACAAATGCATGGAGAGATAATTCCAAAGAGTCTTTGTGATTTTTAAGGATAGGCAAAGAAGTGGGTTGTTGAGCTCTTGTAAATATCCAACCACTTGAGAATTCAACTTTTTCTACCCCCCCCCAATTTTTGGCCACTTGCATCCTCAACATGCTTGTGGCATGCACACCCACCACACCTAAAGCATGTTGGGATCAGTTACAAGTCCCTTTCCTATAAAATTCCACCGAGCTATTATTAGGGGGTTGTACTAGTGGAATTTCCCAAACATGGATTTTGGGGTTCATTTTTAGTGCGTGATATAATTTTCTATTTATTATTATAGTTTTCAAATTTTTTTGCACACATGAACTCTAAAATTTTCATTTTGTTGTGATCTTATATGTTTTTTGTTTACGAGGAAAAATGGGAGTCACAAGTTTGTTCCTGAAAAAAAAAAAAAATTTGAACATCCAAAATGGGATGCACAAATGCTGAGAGAGATAATTCCAAAGACTATCTGTGATTTTTAAGGATAGGCAAAAAAGTGGGTTGTTTGGCTCTGGTTAATATCCAACCACTTGAGAATTCAACTATTTCCACCCCCCCTTAATTTTTGGCCACTTGCATCCTCAACATGCTTGTGGCATGCACACCCACCACACTTAAAGCATGTTGGGATCAGTTACAAGTCCCTTTCCTATAAAATTCAACCAAGCTATTATTAGGGGGTTGTAAAGGTGGAATTTCCCAAACATGGATTTTGGGGTTCATTTTTAGTGCGTGAAATAATTTTCTATTCACTATTATAGTTTTGAAATTTTTCTGCACAGATGAACTCTATAATTTTCATTTTGTTGCGATCTTATATCTTTTTTGTTTACGAGGAAAAATGGGACTCACTAGTTTGGACCTGAACAAAAAAAATTTTTTGAACATCCAAAATGGGGATGCACAAATGCTGGGAGAGATAATTCCAAAGAGTATTTGTGATTCTTAAGGATAGGCAAAAAAGTGGGTTGTTTGGTTCTGGTAAATATCCAACCACTTGAGAATTCAACTTTTTCGACCCCCCCATATTTTTTGCCACTTGCTTCCTCAACATGCTTGTGGCATGCACACCCACTACACTTAAAGCATGTTGGGATCAGTTAGAAGTCCCTTTCCTATAAAATTCCACCAAGCTATTATTAGGGGGTTGTACTAGTGGAATTTCCCAAACATGGATTTTGGGGTTCATTTTTAGTGCGTGAAATAATTTTCTATTCATTATTATAGTTTTCAAATTTTTTTGCACACATGAACTCTAAAATTTTCATTTTGTTGCGCTCTTATATCTTTTTTGTTTACGAGGAAATATGTGAGTCACAAGTTTGGACCTGAAAAAAACAAAAATTTTGAAAATCCAAAAATGGGGATGCACAAATGCATGGAGAGATAATTCCAAAGAGTCTTTGTGATTTTTAAGGATAGGCAAAGAAGTGGGTTGTTGAGCTCTTGTAAATATCCAACCACTTGAGAATTCAACTTTTTCTACCCCCCCCCAATTTTTGGCCACTTGCATCCTCAACATGCTTGTGGCATGCACACCCACCACACCTAAAGCATGTTGGGATCAGTTACAAGTCCCTTTCCTATAAAATTCCACCGAGCTATTATTAGGGGGTTGTACTAGTGGAATTTCCCAAACATGGATTTTGGGGTTCATTTTTAGTGCGTGATATAATTTTCTATTTATTATTATAGTTTTCAAATTTTTTTGCACACATGAACTCTAAAATTTTCATTTTGTTGTGATCTTATATGTTTTTTGTTTACGAGGAAAAATGGGAGTCACAAGTTTGTTCCTGAAAAAAAAAAAAAATTTGAACATCCAAAATGGGATGCACAAATGCTGAGAGAGATAATTCCAAAGACTATCTGTGATTTTTAAGGATAGGCAAAAAAGTGGGTTGTTTGGCTCTGGTTAATATCCAACCACTTGAGAATTCAACTATTTCCACCCCCCCTTAATTTTTGGCCACTTGCATCCTCAACATGCTTGTGGCATGCACACCCACCACACTTAAAGCATGTTGGGATCAGTTACAAGTCCCTTTCCTATAAAATTCAACCAAGCTATTATTAGGGGGTTGTAAAGGTGGAATTTCCCAAACATGGATTTTGGGGTTCATTTTTAGTGCGTGAAATAATTTTCTATTCACTATTATAGTTTTGAAATTTTTCTGCACAGATGAACTCTATAATTTTCATTTTGTTGCGATCTTATATCTTTTTTGTTTACGAGGAAAAATGGGACTCACTAGTTTGGACCTGAACAAAAAAAATTTTTTGAACATCCAAAATGGGGATGCACAAATGCTGGGAGAGATAATTCCAAAGAGTATTTGTGATTCTTAAGGATAGGCAAAAAAGTGGGTTGTTTGGTTCTGGTAAATATCCAACCACTTGAGAATTCAACTTTTTCGACCCCCCCATATTTTTTGCCACTTGCTTCCTCAACATGCTTGTGGCATGCACACCCACTACACTTAAAGCATGTTGGGATCAGTTAGAAGTCCCTTTCCTATAAAATTCCACCAAGCTATTATTAGGGGGTTGTACTAGTGGAATTTCCCAAACATGGATTTTGGGGTTCATTTTTAGTGCGTGAAATAATTTTCTATTCATTATTATAGTTTTCAAATTTTTTTGCACACATGAACTCTAAAATTTTCATTTTGTTGCGCTCTTATATCTTTTTTGTTTACGAGGAAATATGTGAGTCACAAGTTTGGACCTGAAAAAAACAAAAATTTTGAAAATCCAAAAATGGGGATGCACAAATGCATGGAGAGATAATTCCAAAGAGTCTTTGTGATTTTTAAGGATAGGCAAAGAAGTGGGTTGTTGAGCTCTTGTAAATATCCAACCACTTGAGAATTCAACTTTTTCTACCCCCCCCCAATTTTTGGCCACTTGCATCCTCAACATGCTTGTGGCATGCACACCCACCACACCTAAAGCATGTTGGGATCAGTTACAAGTCCCTTTCCTATAAAATTCCACCGAGCTATTATTAGGGGGTTGTACTAGTGGAATTTCCCAAACATGGATTTTGGGGTTCATTTTTAGTGCGTGATATAATTTTCTATTTATTATTATAGTTTTCAAATTTTTTTGCACACATGAACTCTAAAATTTTCATTTTGTTGTGATCTTATATGTTTTTTGTTTACGAGGAAAAATGGGAGTCACAAGTTTGTTCCTGAAAAAAAAAAAAAATTTGAACATCCAAAATGGGATGCACAAATGCTGAGAGAGATAATTCCAAAGACTATCTGTGATTTTTAAGGATAGGCAAAAAAGTGGGTTGTTTGGCTCTGGTTAATATCCAACCACTTGAGAATTCAACTATTTCCACCCCCCCTTAATTTTTGGCCACTTGCATCCTCAACATGCTTGTGGCATGCACACCCACCACACTTAAAGCATGTTGGGATCAGTTACAAGTCCCTTTCCTATAAAATTCAACCAAGCTATTATTAGGGGGTTGTAAAGGTGGAATTTCCCAAACATGGATTTTGGGGTTCATTTTTAGTGCGTGAAATAATTTTCTATTCACTATTATAGTTTTGAAATTTTTCTGCACAGATGAACTCTATAATTTTCATTTTGTTGCGATCTTATATCTTTTTTGTTTACGAGGAAAAATGGGACTCACTAGTTTGGACCTGAACAAAAAAAATTTTTTGAACATCCAAAATGGGGATGCACAAATGCTGGGAGAGATAATTCCAAAGAGTATTTGTGATTCTTAAGGATAGGCAAAAAAGTGGGTTGTTTGGTTCTGGTAAATATCCAACCACTTGAGAATTCAACTTTTTCGACCCCCCCATATTTTTTGCCACTTGCTTCCTCAACATGCTTGTGGCATGCACACCCACTACACTTAAAGCATGTTGGGATCAGTTAGAAGTCCCTTTCCTATAAAATTCCACCAAGCTATTATTAGGGGGTTGTACTAGTGGAATTTCCCAAACATGGATTTTGGGGTTCATTTTTAGTGCGTGAAATAATTTTCTATTCATTATTATAGTTTTCAAATTTTTTTGCACACATGAACTCTAAAATTTTCATTTTGTTGCGCTCTTATATCTTTTTTGTTTACGAGGAAATATGTGAGTCACAAGTTTGGACCTGAAAAAAACAAAAATTTTGAAAATCCAAAAATGGGGATGCACAAATGCATGGAGAGATAATTCCAAAGAGTCTTTGTGATTTTTAAGGATAGGCAAAGAAGTGGGTTGTTGAGCTCTTGTAAATATCCAACCACTTGAGAATTCAACTTTTTCTACCCCCCCCCCAATTTTTGGCCACTTGCATCCTCAACATGCTTGTGGCATGCACACCCACCACACCTAAAGCATGTTGGGATCAGTTACAAGTCCCTTTCCTATAAAATTCCACCGAGCTATTATTAGGGGGTTGTACTAGTGGAATTTCCCAAACATGGATTTTGGGGTTCATTTTTAGTGCGTGATATAATTTTCTATTTATTA
This sequence comes from Aristolochia californica, assembly GCF_029961685.1. Lineage (NCBI taxonomy): Eukaryota > Viridiplantae > Streptophyta > Magnoliopsida > Piperales > Aristolochiaceae > Aristolochia > Aristolochia californica. Next base: position 27,479 of record NW_027182299.1, read on the forward strand.
TTATAGTTTTCAAATTTTTTTGCACACATGAACTCTAAAATTTTCATTTTGTTGTGATCTTATATGTTTTTTGTTTACGAGGAAAAATGGGAGTCACAAGTTTGTTCCTGAAAAAAAAAAAAAATTTGAACATCCAAAATGGGATGCACAAATGCTGAGAGAGATAATTCCAAAGACTATCTGTGATTTTTAAGGATAGGCAAAAAAGTGGGTTGTTTGGCTCTGGTTAATATCCAACCACTTGAGAATTCAACTATTTCCACCCCCCCTTAATTTTTGGCCACTTGCATCCTCAACATGCTTGTGGCATGCACACCCACCACACTTAAAGCATGTTGGGATCAGTTACAAGTCCCTTTCCTATAAAATTCAACCAAGCTATTATTAGGGGGTTGTAAAGGTGGAATTTCCCAAACATGGATTTTGGGGTTCATTTTTAGTGCGTGAAATAATTTTCTATTCACTATTATAGTTTTGAAATTTTTCTGCACAGATGAACTCTATAATTTTCATTTTGTTGCGATCTTATATCTTTTTTGTTTACGAGGAAAAATGGGACTCACTAGTTTGGACCTGAACAAAAAAAATTTTTTGAACATCCAAAATGGGGATGCACAAATGCTGGGAGAGATAATTCCAAAGAGTATTTGTGATTCTTAAGGATAGGCAAAAAAGTGGGTTGTTTGGTTCTGGTAAATATCCAACCACTTGAGAATTCAACTTTTTCGACCCCCCCATATTTTTTGCCACTTGCTTCCTCAACATGCTTGTGGCATGCACACCCACTACACTTAAAGCATGTTGGGATCAGTTAGAAGTCCCTTTCCTATAAAATTCCACCAAGCTATTATTAGGGGGTTGTACTAGTGGAATTTCCCAAACATGGATTTTGGGGTTCATTTTTAGTGCGTGAAATAATTTTCTATTCATTATTATAGTTTTCAAATTTTTTTGCACACATGAACTCTAAAATTTTCATTTTGTTGCGCTCTTATATCTTTTTTGTTTACGAGGAAATATGTGAGTCACAAGTTTGGACCTGAAAAAAACAAAAATTTTGAAAATCCAAAAATGGGGATGCACAAATGCATGGAGAGATAATTCCAAAGAGTCTTTGTGATTTTTAAGGATAGGCAAAGAAGTGGGTTGTTGAGCTCTTGTAAATATCCAACCACTTGAGAATTCAACTTTTTCTACCCCCCCCCAATTTTTGGCCACTTGCATCCTCAACATGCTTGTGGCATGCACACCCACCACACCTAAAGCATGTTGGGATCAGTTACAAGTCCCTTTCCTATAAAATTCCACCGAGCTATTATTAGGGGGTTGTACTAGTGGAATTTCCCAAACATGGATTTTGGGGTTCATTTTTAGTGCGTGATATAATTTTCTATTTATTATTATAGTTTTCAAATTTTTTTGCACACATGAACTCTAAAATTTTCATTTTGTTGTGATCTTATATGTTTTTTGTTTACGAGGAAAAATGGGAGTCACAAGTTTGTTCCTGAAAAAAAAAAAAAATTTGAACATCCAAAATGGGATGCACAAATGCTGAGAGAGATAATTCCAAAGACTATCTGTGATTTTTAAGGATAGGCAAAAAAGTGGGTTGTTTGGCTCTGGTTAATATCCAACCACTTGAGAATTCAACTATTTCCACCCCCCCTTAATTTTTGGCCACTTGCATCCTCAACATGCTTGTGGCATGCACACCCACCACACTTAAAGCATGTTGGGATCAGTTACAAGTCCCTTTCCTATAAAATTCAACCAAGCTATTATTAGGGGGTTGTAAAGGTGGAATTTCCCAAACATGGATTTTGGGGTTCATTTTTAGTGCGTGAAATAATTTTCTATTCACTATTATAGTTTTGAAATTTTTCTGCACAGATGAACTCTATAATTTTCATTTTGTTGCGATCTTATATCTTTTTTGTTTACGAGGAAAAATGGGACTCACTAGTTTGGACCTGAACAAAAAAAATTTTTTGAACATCCAAAATGGGGATGCACAAATGCTGGGAGAGATAATTCCAAAGAGTATTTGTGATTCTTAAGGATAGGCAAAAAAGTGGGTTGTTTGGTTCTGGTAAATATCCAACCACTTGAGAATTCAACTTTTTCGACCCCCCCATATTTTTTGCCACTTGCTTCCTCAACATGCTTGTGGCATGCACACCCACTACACTTAAAGCATGTTGGGATCAGTTAGAAGTCCCTTTCCTATAAAATTCCACCAAGCTATTATTAGGGGGTTGTACTAGTGGAATTTCCCAAACATGGATTTTGGGGTTCATTTTTAGTGCGTGAAATAATTTTCTATTCATTATTATAGTTTTCAAATTTTTTTGCACACATGAACTCTAAAATTTTCATTTTGTTGCGCTCTTATATCTTTTTTGTTTACGAGGAAATATGTGAGTCACAAGTTTGGACCTGAAAAAAACAAAAATTTTGAAAATCCAAAAATGGGGATGCACAAATGCATGGAGAGATAATTCCAAAGAGTCTTTGTGATTTTTAAGGATAGGCAAAGAAGTGGGTTGTTGAGCTCTTGTAAATATCCAACCACTTGAGAATTCAACTTTTTCTACCCCCCCCCAATTTTTGGCCACTTGCATCCTCAACATGCTTGTGGCATGCACACCCACCACACCTAAAGCATGTTGGGATCAGTTACAAGTCCCTTTCCTATAAAATTCCACCGAGCTATTATTAGGGGGTTGTACTAGTGGAATTTCCCAAACATGGATTTTGGGGTTCATTTTTAGTGCGTGATATAATTTTCTATTTATTATTATAGTTTTCAAATTTTTTTGCACACATGAACTCTAAAATTTTCATTTTGTTGTGATCTTATATGTTTTTTGTTTACGAGGAAAAATGGGAGTCACAAGTTTGTTCCTGAAAAAAAAAAAAAATTTGAACATCCAAAATGGGATGCACAAATGCTGAGAGAGATAATTCCAAAGACTATCTGTGATTTTTAAGGATAGGCAAAAAAGTGGGTTGTTTGGCTCTGGTTAATATCCAACCACTTGAGAATTCAACTATTTCCACCCCCCCTTAATTTTTGGCCACTTGCATCCTCAACATGCTTGTGGCATGCACACCCACCACACTTAAAGCATGTTGGGATCAGTTACAAGTCCCTTTCCTATAAAATTCAACCAAGCTATTATTAGGGGGTTGTAAAGGTGGAATTTCCCAAACATGGATTTTGGGGTTCATTTTTAGTGCGTGAAATAATTTTCTATTCACTATTATAGTTTTGAAATTTTTCTGCACAGATGAACTCTATAATTTTCATTTTGTTGCGATCTTATATCTTTTTTGTTTACGAGGAAAAATGGGACTCACTAGTTTGGACCTGAACAAAAAAAATTTTTTGAACATCCAAAATGGGGATGCACAAATGCTGGGAGAGATAATTCCAAAGAGTATTTGTGATTCTTAAGGATAGGCAAAAAAGTGGGTTGTTTGGTTCTGGTAAATATCCAACCACTTGAGAATTCAACTTTTTCGACCCCCCCATATTTTTTGCCACTTGCTTCCTCAACATGCTTGTGGCATGCACACCCACTACACTTAAAGCATGTTGGGATCAGTTAGAAGTCCCTTTCCTATAAAATTCCACCAAGCTATTATTAGGGGGTTGTACTAGTGGAATTTCCCAAACATGGATTTTGGGGTTCATTTTTAGTGCGTGAAATAATTTTCTATTCATTATTATAGTTTTCAAATTTTTTTGCACACATGAACTCTAAAATTTTCATTTTGTTGCGCTCTTATATCTTTTTTGTTTACGAGGAAATATGTGAGTCACAAGTTTGGACCTGAAAAAAACAAAAATTTTGAAAATCCAAAAATGGGGATGCACAAATGCATGGAGAGATAATTCCAAAGAGTCTTTGTGATTTTTAAGGATAGGCAAAGAAGTGGGTTGTTGAGCTCTTGTAAATATCCAACCACTTGAGAATTCAACTTTTTCTACCCCCCCCCCAATTTTTGGCCACTTGCATCCTCAACATGCTTGTGGCATGCACACCCACCACACCTAAAGCATGTTGGGATCAGTTACAAGTCCCTTTCCTATAAAATTCCACCGAGCTATTATTAGGGGGTTGTACTAGTGGAATTTCCCAAACATGGATTTTGGGGTTCATTTTTAGTGCGTGATATAATTTTCTATTTATTATTATAGTTTTCAAATTTTTTTGCACACATGAACTCTAAAATTTTCATTTTGTTGTGATCTTATATGTTTTTTGTTTACGAGGAAAAATGGGAGTCACAAGTTTGTTCCTGAAAAAAAAAAAAAATTTGAACATCCAAAATGGGATGCACAAATGCTGAGAGAGATAATTCCAAAGACTATCTGTGATTTTTAAGGATAGGCAAAAAAGTGGGTTGTTTGGCTCTGGTTAATATCCAACCACTTGAGAATTCAACTATTTCCACCCCCCCTTAATTTTTGGCCACTTGCATCCTCAACATGCTTGTGGCATGCACACCCACCACACTTAAAGCATGTTGGGATCAGTTACAAGTCCCTTTCCTATAAAATTCAACCAAGCTATTATTAGGGGGTTGTAAAGGTGGAATTTCCCAAACATGGATTTTGGGGTTCATTTTTAGTGCGTGAAATAATTTTCTATTCACTATTATAGTTTTGAAATTTTTCTGCACAGATGAACTCTATAATTTTCATTTTGTTGCGATCTTATATCTTTTTTGTTTACGAGGAAAAATGGGACTCACTAGTTTGGACCTGAACAAAAAAAATTTTTTGAACATCCAAAATGGGGATGCACAAATGCTGGGAGAGATAATTCCAAAGAGTATTTGTGATTCTTAAGGATAGGCAAAAAAGTGGGTTGTTTGGTTCTGGTAAATATCCAACCACTTGAGAATTCAACTTTTTCGACCCCCCCATATTTTTTGCCACTTGCTTCCTCAACATGCTTGTGGCATGCACACCCACTACACTTAAAGCATGTTGGGATCAGTTAGAAGTCCCTTTCCTATAAAATTCCACCAAGCTATTATTAGGGGGTTGTACTAGTGGAATTTCCCAAACATGGATTTTGGGGTTCATTTTTAGTGCGTGAAATAATTTTCTATTCATTATTATAGTTTTCAAATTTTTTTGCACACATGAACTCTAAAATTTTCATTTTGTTGCGCTCTTATATCTTTTTTGTTTACGAGGAAATATGTGAGTCACAAGTTTGGACCTGAAAAAAACAAAAATTTTGAAAATCCAAAAATGGGGATGCACAAATGCATGGAGAGATAATTCCAAAGAGTCTTTGTGATTTTTAAGGATAGGCAAAGAAGTGGGTTGTTGAGCTCTTGTAAATATCCAACCACTTGAGAATTCAACTTTTTCTACCCCCCCCCAATTTTTGGCCACTTGCATCCTCAACATGCTTGTGGCATGCACACCCACCACACCTAAAGCATGTTGGGATCAGTTACAAGTCCCTTTCCTATAAAATTCCACCGAGCTATTATTAGGGGGTTGTACTAGTGGAATTTCCCAAACATGGATTTTGGGGTTCATTTTTAGTGCGTGATATAATTTTCTATTTATTATTATAGTTTTCAAATTTTTTTGCACACATGAACTCTAAAATTTTCATTTTGTTGTGATCTTATATGTTTTTTGTTTACGAGGAAAAATGGGAGTCACAAGTTTGTTCCTGAAAAAAAAAAAAAATTTGAACATCCAAAATGGGATGCACAAATGCTGAGAGAGATAATTCCAAAGACTATCTGTGATTTTTAAGGATAGGCAAAAAAGTGGGTTGTTTGGCTCTGGTTAATATCCAACCACTTGAGAATTCAACTATTTCCACCCCCCCTTAATTTTTGGCCACTTGCATCCTCAACATGCTTGTGGCATGCACACCCACCACACTTAAAGCATGTTGGGATCAGTTACAAGTCCCTTTCCTATAAAATTCAACCAAGCTATTATTAGGGGGTTGTAAAGGTGGAATTTCCCAAACATGGATTTTGGGGTTCATTTTTAGTGCGTGAAATAATTTTCTATTCACTATTATAGTTTTGAAATTTTTCTGCACAGATGAACTCTATAATTTTCATTTTGTTGCGATCTTATATCTTTTTTGTTTACGAGGAAAAATGGGACTCACTAGTTTGGACCTGAACAAAAAAAATTTTTTGAACATCCAAAATGGGGATGCACAAATGCTGGGAGAGATAATTCCAAAGAGTATTTGTGATTCTTAAGGATAGGCAAAAAAGTGGGTTGTTTGGTTCTGGTAAATATCCAACCACTTGAGAATTCAACTTTTTCGACCCCCCCATATTTTTTGCCACTTGCTTCCTCAACATGCTTGTGGCATGCACACCCACTACACTTAAAGCATGTTGGGATCAGTTAGAAGTCCCTTTCCTATAAAATTCCACCAAGCTATTATTAGGGGGTTGTACTAGTGGAATTTCCCAAACATGGATTTTGGGGTTCATTTTTAGTGCGTGAAATAATTTTCTATTCATTATTATAGTTTTCAAATTTTTTTGCACACATGAACTCTAAAATTTTCATTTTGTTGCGCTCTTATATCTTTTTTGTTTACGAGGAAATATGTGAGTCACAAGTTTGGACCTGAAAAAAACAAAAATTTTGAAAATCCAAAAATGGGGATGCACAAATGCATGGAGAGATAATTCCAAAGAGTCTTTGTGATTTTTAAGGATAGGCAAAGAAGTGGGTTGTTGAGCTCTTGTAAATATCCAACCACTTGAGAATTCAACTTTTTCTACCCCCCCCCAATTTTTGGCCACTTGCATCCTCAACATGCTTGTGGCATGCACACCCACCACACCTAAAGCATGTTGGGATCAGTTACAAGTCCCTTTCCTATAAAATTCCACCGAGCTATTATTAGGGGGTTGTACTAGTGGAATTTCCCAAACATGGATTTTGGGGTTCATTTTTAGTGCGTGATATAATTTTCTATTTATTATTATAGTTTTCAAATTTTTTTGCACACATGAACTCTAAAATTTTCATTTTGTTGTGATCTTATATGTTTTTTGTTTACGAGGAAAAATGGGAGTCACAAGTTTGTTCCTGAAAAAAAAAAAAATTTGAACATCCAAAATGGGATGCACAAATGCTGAGAGAGATAATTCCAAAGACTATCTGTGATTTTTAAGGATAGGCAAAAAAGTGGGTTGTTTGGCTCTGGTTAATATCCAACCACTTGAGAATTCAACTATTTCCACCCCCCCTTAATTTTTGGCCACTTGCATCCTCAACATGCTTGTGGCATGCACACCCACCACACTTAAAGCATGTTGGGATCAGTTACAAGTCCCTTTCCTATAAAATTCAACCAAGCTATTATTAGGGGGTTGTAAAGCTATTATTTTGGGGTTCATTTTTAGTGCGTGAAATAATTTTCTATTCACTATTATAGTTTTGAAATTTTTCTGCACAGATGAACTCTATAATTTTCATTTTGTTGCGATCTTATATCTTTTTTGTTTACGAGGAAAAATGGGACTCACTAGTTTGGACCTGAACAAAAAAAATTTTTTGAACATCCAAAATGGGGATGCACAAATGCTGGGAGAGATAATTCCAAAGAGTATTTGTGATTCTTAAGGATAGGCAAAAAAGTGGGTTGTTTGGTTCTGGTAAATATCCAACCACTTGAGAATTCAACTTTTTCGACCCCCCCATATTTTTTGCCACTTGCTTCCTCAACATGCTTGTGGCATGCACACCCACTACACTTAAAGCATGTTGGGATCAGTTAGAAGTCCCTTTCCTATAAAATTCCACCAAGCTATTATTAGGGGGTTGTACTAGTGGAATTTCCCAAACATGGATTTTGGGGTTCATTTTTAGTGCGTGAAATAATTTTCTATTCATTATTATAGTTTTCAAATTTTTTTGCACACATGAACTCTAAAATTTTCATTTTGTTGCGCTCTTATATCTTTTTTGTTTACGAGGAAATATGTGAGTCACAAGTTTGGACCTGAAAAAAACAAAAATTTTGAAAATCCAAAAATGGGGATGCACAAATGCATGGAGAGATAATTCCAAAGAGTCTTTGTGATTTTTAAGGATAGGCAAAGAAGTGGGTTGTTGAGCTCTTGTAAATATCCAACCACTTGAGAATTCAACTTTTTCTACCCCCCCCCCAATTTTTGGCCACTTGCATCCTCAACATGCTTGTGGCATGCACACCCACCACACCTAAAGCATGTTGGGATCAGTTACAAGTCCCTTTCCTATAAAATTCCACCGAGCTATTATTAGGGGGTTGTACTAGTGGAATTTCCCAAACATGGATTTTGGGGTTCATTTTTAGTGCGTGATATAATTTTCTATTTATTATTATAGTTTTCAAATTTTTTTGCACACATGAACTCTAAAATTTTCATTTTGTTGTGATCTTATATGTTTTTTGTTTACGAGGAAAAATGGGAGTCACAAGTTTGTTCCTGAAAAAAAAAAAAATTTGAACATCCAAAATGGGATGCACAAATGCTGAGAGAGATAATTCCAAAGACTATCTGTGATTTTTAAGGATAGGCAAAAAAGTGGGTTGTTTGGCTCTGGTTAATATCCAACCACTTGAGAATTCAACTATTTCCACCCCCCCTTAATTTTTGGCCACTTGCATCCTCAACATGCTTGTGGCATGCACACCCACCACACTTAAAGCATGTTGGGATCAGTTACAAGTCCCTTTCCTATAAAATTCAACCAAGCTATTATTAGGGGGTTGTAAAGGTGGAATTTCCCAAACATGGATTTTGGGGTTCATTTTTAGTGCGTGAAATAATTTTCTATTCACTATTATAGTTTTGAAATTTTTCTGCACAGATGAACTCTATAATTTTCATTTTGTTGCGATCTTATATCTTTTTTGTTTACGAGGAAAAATGGGACTCACTAGTTTGGACCTGAACAAAAAAAATTTTTTGAACATCCAAAATGGGGATGCACAAATGCTGGGAGAGATAATTCCAAAGAGTATTTGTGATTCTTAAGGATAGGCAAAAAAGTGGGTTGTTTGGTTCTGGTAAATATCCAACCACTTGAGAATTCAACTTTTTCGACCCCCCCATATTTTTTGCCACTTGCTTCCTCAACATGCTTGTGGCATGCACACCCACTACACTTAAAGCATGTTGGGATCAGTTAGAAGTCCCTTTCCTATAAAATTCCACCAAGCTATTATTAGGGGGTTGTACTAGTGGAATTTCCCAAACATGGATTTTGGGGTTCATTTTTAGTGCGTGAAATAATTTTCTATTCATTATTATAGTTTTCAAATTTTTTTGCACACATGAACTCTAAAATTTTCATTTTGTTGCGCTCTTATATCTTTTTTGTTTACGAGGAAATATGTGAGTCACAAGTTTGGACCTGAAAAAAACAAAAATTTTGAAAATCCAAAAATGGGGATGCACAAATGCATGGAGAGATAATTCCAAAGAGTCTTTGTGATTTTTAAGGATAGGCAAAGAAGTGGGTTGTTGAGCTCTTGTAAATATCCAACCACTTGAGAATTCAACTTTTTCTACCCCCCCCCCAATTTTTGGCCACTTGCATCCTCAACATGCTTGTGGCATGCACACCCACCACACCTAAAGCATGTTGGGATCAGTTACAAGTCCCTTTCCTATAAAATTCCACCGAGCTATTATTAGGGGGTTGTACTAGTGGAATTTCCCAAACATGGATTTTGGGGTTCATTTTTAGTGCGTGATATAATTTTCTATTTATTATTATAGTTTTCAAATTTTTTTGCACACATGAACTCTAAAATTTTCATTTTGTTGTGATCTTATATGTTTTTTGTTTACGAGGAAAAATGGGAGTCACAAGTTTGTTCCTGAAAAAAAAAAAAAATTTGAACATCCAAAATGGGATGCACAAATGCTGAGAGAGATAATTCCAAAGACTATCTGTGATTTTTAAGGATAGGCAAAAAAGTGGGTTGTTTGGCTCTGGTTAATATCCAACCACTTGAGAATTCAACTATTTCCACCCCCCCTTAATTTTTGGCCACTTGCATCCTCAACATGCTTGTGGCATGCACACCCACCACACTTAAAGCATGTTGGGATCAGTTACAAGTCCCTTTCCTATAAAATTCAACCAAGCTATTATTAGGGGGTTGTAAAGGTGGAATTTCCCAAACATGGATTTTGGGGTTCATTTTTAGTGCGTGAAATAATTTTCTATTCACTATTATAGTTTTGAAATTTTTCTGCACAGATGAACTCTATAATTTTCATTTTGTTGCGATCTTATATCTTTTTTGTTTACGAGGAAAAATGGGACTCACTAGTTTGGACCTGAACAAAAAAAATTTTTTGAACATCCAAAATGGGGATGCACAAATGCTGGGAGAGATAATTCCAAAGAGTATTTGTGATTCTTAAGGATAGGCAAAAAAGTGGGTTGTTTGGTTCTGGTAAATATCCAACCACTTGAGAATTCAACTTTTTCGACCCCCCCATATTTTTTGCCACTTGCTTCCTCAACATGCTTGTGGCATGCACACCCACTACACTTAAAGCATGTTGGGATCAGTTAGAAGTCCCTTTCCTATAAAATTCCACCAAGCTATTATTAGGGGGTTGTACTAGTGGAATTTCCCAAACATGGATTTTGGGGTTCATTTTTAGTGCGTGAAATAATTTTCTATTCATTATTATAGTTTTCAAATTTTTTTGCACACATGAACTCTAAAATTTTCATTTTGTTGCGCTCTTATATCTTTTTTGTTTACGAGGAAATATGTGAGTCACAAGTTTGGACCTGAAAAAAACAAAAATTTTGAAAATCCAAAAATGGGGATGCACAAATGCATGGAGAGATAATTCCAAAGAGTCTTTGTGATTTTTAAGGATAGGCAAAGAAGTGGGTTGTTGAGCTCTTGTAAATATCCAACCACTTGAGAATTCAACTTTTTCTACCCCCCCCCCCCCCCCCCAATTTTTGGCCACTTGCATCCTCAACATGCTTGTGGCATGCACACCCACCACACCTAAAGCATGTTGGGATCAGTTACAAGTCCCTTTCCTATAAAATTCCACCGAGCTATTATTAGGGGGTTGTACTAGTGGAATTTCCCAAACATGGATTTTGGGGTTCATTTTTAGTGCGTGATATAATTTTCTATTTATTATTATAGTTTTCAAATTTTTTTGCACACATGAACTCTAAAATTTTCATTTTGTTGTGATCTTATATGTTTTTTGTTTACGAGGAAAAATGGGAGTCACAAGTTTGTTCCTGAAAAAAAAAAAAATTTGAACATCCAAAATGGGATGCACAAATGCTGAGAGAGATAATTCCAAAGACTATCTGTGATTTTTAAGGATAGGCAAAAAAGTGGGTTGTTTGGCTCTGGTTAATATCCAACCACTTGAGAATTCAACTATTTCCACCCCCCCTTAATTTTTGGCCACTTGCATCCTCAACATGCTTGTGGCATGCACACCCACCACACTTAAAGCATGTTGGGATCAGTTACAAGTCCCTTTCCTATAAAATTCAACCAAGCTATTATTAGGGGGTTGTAAAGGTGGAATTTCCCAAACATGGATTTTGGGGTTCATTTTTAGTGCGTGAAATAATTTTCTATTCACTATTATAGTTTTGAAATTTTTCTGCACAGATGAACTCTATAATTTTCATTTTGTTGCGATCTTATATCTTTTTTGTTTACGAGGAAAAATGGGACTCACTAGTTTGGACCTGAACAAAAAAAATTTTTTGAACATCCAAAATGGGGATGCACAAATGCTGGGAGAGATAATTCCAAAGAGTATTTGTGATTCTTAAGGATAGGCAAAAAAGTGGGTTGTTTGGTTCTGGTAAATATCCAACCACTTGAGAATTCAACTTTTTCGACCCCCCCATATTTTTTGCCACTTGCTTCCTCAACATGCTTGTGGCATGCACACCCACTACACTTAAAGCATGTTGGGATCAGTTAGAAGTCCCTTTCCTATAAAATTCCACCAAGCTATTATTAGGGGGTTGTACTAGTGGAATTTCCCAAACATGGATTTTGGGGTTCATTTTTAGTGCGTGAAATAATTTTCTATTCATTATTATAGTTTTCAAATTTTTTTGCACACATGAACTCTAAAATTTTCATTTTGTTGCGCTCTTATATCTTTTTTGTTTACGAGGAAATATGTGAGTCACAAGTTTGGACCTGAAAAAAACAAAAATTTTGAAAATCCAAAAATGGGGATGCACAAATGCATGGAGAGATAATTCCAAAGAGTCTTTGTGATTTTTAAGGATAGGCAAAGAAGTGGGTTGTTGAGCTCTTGTAAATATCCAACCACTTGAGAATTCAACTTTTTCTACCCCCCCCCAATTTTTGGCCACTTGCATCCTCAACATGCTTGTGGCATGCACACCCACCACACCTAAAGCATGTTGGGATCAGTTACAAGTCCCTTTCCTATAAAATTCCACCGAGCTATTATTAGGGGGTTGTACTAGTGGAATTTCCCAAACATGGATTTTGGGGTTCATTTTTAGTGCGTGATATAATTTTCTATTTATTATTATAGTTTTCAAATTTTTTTGCACACATGAACTCTAAAATTTTCATTTTGTTGTGATCTTATATGTTTTTTGTTTACGAGGAAAAATGGGAGTCACAAGTTTGTTCCTGAAAAAAAAAAAAATTTGAACATCCAAAATGGGATGCACAAATGCTGAGAGAGATAATTCCAAAGACTATCTGTGATTTTTAAGGATAGGCAAAAAAGTGGGTTGTTTGGCTCTGGTTAATATCCAACCACTTGAGAATTCAACTATTTCCACCCCCCCTTAATTTTTGGCCACTTGCATCCTCAACATGCTTGTGGCATGCACACCCACCACACTTAAAGCATGTTGGGATCAGTTACAAGTCCCTTTCCTATAAAATTCAACCAAGCTATTATTAGGGGGTTGTAAAGGTGGAATTTCCCAAACATGGATTTTGGGGTTCATTTTTAGTGCGTGAAATAATTTTCTATTCACTATTATAGTTTTGAAATTTTTCTGCACAGATGAACTCTATAATTTTCATTTTGTTGCGATCTTATATCTTTTTTGTTTACGAGGAAAAATGGGACTCACTAGTTTGGACCTGAACAAAAAAAATTTTTTGAACATCCAAAATGGGGATGCACAAATGCTGGGAGAGATAATTCCAAAGAGTATTTGTGATTCTTAAGGATAGGCAAAAAAGTGGGTTGTTTGGTTCTGGTAAATATCCAACCACTTGAGAATTCAACTTTTTCGACCCCCCCATATTTTTTGCCACTTGCTTCCTCAACATGCTTGTGGCATGCACACCCACTACACTTAAAGCATGTTGGGATCAGTTAGAAGTCCCTTTCCTATAAAATTCCACCAAGCTATTATTAGGGGGTTGTACTAGTGGAATTTCCCAAACATGGATTTTGGGGTTCATTTTTAGTGCGTGAAATAATTTTCTATTCATTATTATAGTTTTCAAATTTTTTTGCACACATGAACTCTAAAATTTTCATTTTGTTGCGCTCTTATATCTTTTTTGTTTACGAGGAAATATGTGAGTCACAAGTTTGGACCTGAAAAAAACAAAAATTTTGAAAATCCAAAAATGGGGATGCACAAATGCATGGAGAGATAATTCCAAAGAGTCTTTGTGATTTTTAAGGATAGGCAAAGAAGTGGGTTGTTGAGCTCTTGTAAATATCCAACCACTTGAGAATTCAACTTTTTCTACCCCCCCCCAATTTTTGGCCACTTGCATCCTCAACATGCTTGTGGCATGCACACCCACCACACCTAAAGCATGTTGGGATCAGTTACAAGTCCCTTTCCTATAAAATTCCACCGAGCTATTATTAGGGGGTTGTACTAGTGGAATTTCCCAAACATGGATTTTGGGGTTCATTTTTAGTGCGTGATATAATTTTCTATTTATTATTATAGTTTTCAAATTTTTTTGCACACATGAACTCTAAAATTTTCATTTTGTTGTGATCTTATATGTTTTTTGTTTACGAGGAAAAATGGGAGTCACAAGTTTGTTCCTGAAAAAAAAAAAAATTTGAACATCCAAAATGGGATGCACAAATGCTGAGAGAGATAATTCCAAAGACTATCTGTGATTTTTAAGGATAGGCAAAAAAGTGGGTTGTTTGGCTCTGGTTAATATCCAACCACTTGAGAATTCAACTATTTCCACCCCCCCTTAATTTTTGGCCACTTGCATCCTCAACATGCTTGTGGCATGCACACCCACCACACTTAAAGCATGTTGGGATCAGTTACAAGTCCCTTTCCTATAAAATTCAACCAAGCTATTATTAGGGGGTTGTAAAGGTGGAATTTCCCAAACATGGATTTTGGGGTTCATTTTTAGTGCGTGAAATAATTTTCTATTCACTATTATAGTTTTGAAATTTTTCTGCACAGATGAACTCTATAATTTTCATTTTGTTGCGATCTTATATCTTTTTTGTTTACGAGGAAAAATGGGACTCACTAGTTTGGACCTGAACAAAAAAAATTTTTTGAACATCCAAAATGGGGATGCACAAATGCTGGGAGAGATAATTCCAAAGAGTATTTGTGATTCTTAAGGATAGGCAAAAAAGTGGGTTGTTTGGTTCTGGTAAATATCCAACCACTTGAGAATTCAACTTTTTCGACCCCCCCATATTTTTTGCCACTTGCTTCCTCAACATGCTTGTGGCATGCACACCCACTACACTTAAAGCATGTTGGGATCAGTTAGAAGTCCCTTTCCTATAAAATTCCACCAAGCTATTATTAGGGGGTTGTACTAGTGGAATTTCCCAAACATGGATTTTGGGGTTCATTTTTAGTGCGTGAAATAATTTTCTATTCATTATTATAGTTTTCAAATTTTTTTGCACACATGAACTCTAAAATTTTCATTTTGTTGCGCTCTTATATCTTTTTTGTTTACGAGGAAATATGTGAGTCACAAGTTTGGACCTGAAAAAAACAAAAATTTTGAAAATCCAAAAATGGGGATGCACAAATGCATGGAGAGATAATTCCAAAGAGTCTTTGTGATTTTTAAGGATAGGCAAAGAAGTGGGTTGTTGAGCTCTTGTAAATATCCAACCACTTGAGAATTCAACTTTTTCTACCCCCCCCCCAATTTTTGGCCACTTGCATCCTCAACATGCTTGTGGCATGCACACCCACCACACCTAAAGCATGTTGGGATCAGTTACAAGTCCCTTTCCTATAAAATTCCACCGAGCTATTATTAGGGGGTTGTACTAGTGGAATTTCCCAAACATGGATTTTGGGGTTCATTTTTAGTGCGTGATATAATTTTCTATTTATTATTATAGTTTTCAAATTTTTTTGCACACATGAACTCTAAAATTTTCATTTTGTTGTGATCTTATATGTTTTTTGTTTACGAGGAAAAATGGGAGTCACAAGTTTGTTCCTGAAAAAAAAAAAAATTTGAACATC
Source organism: Aristolochia californica (assembly GCF_029961685.1). Taxonomy (NCBI): domain Eukaryota; kingdom Viridiplantae; phylum Streptophyta; class Magnoliopsida; order Piperales; family Aristolochiaceae; genus Aristolochia; species Aristolochia californica. Next base: position 43,005 of record NW_027182299.1, read on the forward strand.
CAAAATGGGATGCACAAATGCTGAGAGAGATAATTCCAAAGACTATCTGTGATTTTTAAGGATAGGCAAAAAAGTGGGTTGTTTGGCTCTGGTTAATATCCAACCACTTGAGAATTCAACTATTTCCACCCCCCCTTAATTTTTGGCCACTTGCATCCTCAACATGCTTGTGGCATGCACACCCACCACACTTAAAGCATGTTGGGATCAGTTACAAGTCCCTTTCCTATAAAATTCAACCAAGCTATTATTAGGGGGTTGTAAAGGTGGAATTTCCCAAACATGGATTTTGGGGTTCATTTTTAGTGCGTGAAATAATTTTCTATTCACTATTATAGTTTTGAAATTTTTCTGCACAGATGAACTCTATAATTTTCATTTTGTTGCGATCTTATATCTTTTTTGTTTACGAGGAAAAATGGGACTCACTAGTTTGGACCTGAACAAAAAAAATTTTTTGAACATCCAAAATGGGGATGCACAAATGCTGGGAGAGATAATTCCAAAGAGTATTTGTGATTCTTAAGGATAGGCAAAAAAGTGGGTTGTTTGGTTCTGGTAAATATCCAACCACTTGAGAATTCAACTTTTTCGACCCCCCCATATTTTTTGCCACTTGCTTCCTCAACATGCTTGTGGCATGCACACCCACTACACTTAAAGCATGTTGGGATCAGTTAGAAGTCACTTTCCTATAAAATTCCACCAAGCTATTATTAGGGGGTTGTACTAGTGGAATTTCCCAAACATGGATTTTGGGGTTCATTTTTAGTGCGTGAAATAATTTTCTATTCATTATTATAGTTTTCAAATTTTTTTGCACACATGAACTCTAAAATTTTCATTTTGTTGCGCTCTTATATCTTTTTTGTTTACGAGGAAATATGTGAGTCACAAGTTTGGACCTGAAAAAAACAAAAATTTTGAAAATCCAAAAATGGGGATGCACAAATGCATGGAGAGATAATTCCAAAGAGTCTTTGTGATTTTTAAGGATAGGCAAAGAAGTGGGTTGTTGAGCTCTTGTAAATATCCAACCACTTGAGAATTCAACTTTTTCTACCCCCCCCCAATTTTTGGCCACTTGCATCCTCAACATGCTTGTGGCATGCACACCCACCACACCTAAAGCATGTTGGGATCAGTTACAAGTCCCTTTCCTATAAAATTCCACCGAGCTATTATTAGGGGGTTGTACTAGTGGAATTTCCCAAACATGGATTTTGGGGTTCATTTTTAGTGCGTGATATAATTTTCTATTTATTATTATAGTTTTCAAATTTTTTTGCACACATGAACTCTAAAATTTTCATTTTGTTGTGATCTTATATGTTTTTTGTTTACGAGGAAAAATGGGAGTCACAAGTTTGTTCCTGAAAAAAAAAAAAATTTGAACATCCAAAATGGGATGCACAAATGCTGAGAGAGATAATTCCAAAGACTATCTGTGATTTTTAAGGATAGGCAAAAAAGTGGGTTGTTTGGCTCTGGTTAATATCCAACCACTTGAGAATTCAACTATTTCCACCCCCCCTTAATTTTTGGCCACTTGCATCCTCAACATGCTTGTGGCATGCACACCCACCACACTTAAAGCATGTTGGGATCAGTTACAAGTCCCTTTCCTATAAAATTCAACCAAGCTATTATTAGGGGGTTGTAAAGGTGGAATTTCCCAAACATGGATTTTGGGGTTCATTTTTAGTGCGTGAAATAATTTTCTATTCACTATTATAGTTTTGAAATTTTTCTGCACAGATGAACTCTATAATTTTCATTTTGTTGCGATCTTATATCTTTTTTGTTTACGAGGAAAAATGGGACTCACTAGTTTGGACCTGAACAAAAAAAATTTTTTGAACATCCAAAATGGGGATGCACAAATGCTGGGAGAGATAATTCCAAAGAGTATTTGTGATTCTTAAGGATAGGCAAAAAAGTGGGTTGTTTGGTTCTGGTAAATATCCAACCACTTGAGAATTCAACTTTTTCGACCCCCCCATATTTTTTGCCACTTGCTTCCTCAACATGCTTGTGGCATGCACACCCACTACACTTAAAGCATGTTGGGATCAGTTAGAAGTCCCTTTCCTATAAAATTCCACCAAGCTATTATTAGGGGGTTGTACTAGTGGAATTTCCCAAACATGGATTTTGGGGTTCATTTTTAGTGCGTGAAATAATTTTCTATTCATTATTATAGTTTTCAAATTTTTTTGCACACATGAACTCTAAAATTTTCATTTTGTTGCGCTCTTATATCTTTTTTGTTTACGAGGAAATATGTGAGTCACAAGTTTGGACCTGAAAAAAACAAAAATTTTGAAAATCCAAAAATGGGGATGCACAAATGCATGGAGAGATAATTCCAAAGAGTCTTTGTGATTTTTAAGGATAGGCAAAGAAGTGGGTTGTTGAGCTCTTGTAAATATCCAACCACTTGAGAATTCAACTTTTTCTACCCCCCCCCAATTTTTGGCCACTTGCATCCTCAACATGCTTGTGGCATGCACACCCACCACACCTAAAGCATGTTGGGATCAGTTACAAGTCCCTTTCCTATAAAATTCCACCGAGCTATTATTAGGGGGTTGTACTAGTGGAATTTCCCAAACATGGATTTTGGGGTTCATTTTTAGTGCGTGATATAATTTTCTATTTATTATTATAGTTTTCAAATTTTTTTGCACACATGAACTCTAAAATTTTCATTTTGTTGTGATCTTATATGTTTTTTGTTTACGAGGAAAAATGGGAGTCACAAGTTTGTTCCTGAAAAAAAAAAAAATTTGAACATCCAAAATGGGATGCACAAATGCTGAGAGAGATAATTCCAAAGACTATCTGTGATTTTTAAGGATAGGCAAAAAAGTGGGTTGTTTGGCTCTGGTTAATATCCAACCACTTGAGAATTCAACTATTTCCACCCCCCCTTAATTTTTGGCCACTTGCATCCTCAACATGCTTGTGGCATGCACACCCACCACACTTAAAGCATGTTGGGATCAGTTACAAGTCCCTTTCCTATAAAATTCAACCAAGCTATTATTAGGGGGTTGTAAAGGTGGAATTTCCCAAACATGGATTTTGGGGTTCATTTTTAGTGCGTGAAATAATTTTCTATTCACTATTATAGTTTTGAAATTTTTCTGCACAGATGAACTCTATAATTTTCATTTTGTTGCGATCTTATATCTTTTTTGTTTACGAGGAAAAATGGGACTCACTAGTTTGGACCTGAACAAAAAAAATTTTTTGAACATCCAAAATGGGGATGCACAAATGCTGGGAGAGATAATTCCAAAGAGTATTTGTGATTCTTAAGGATAGGCAAAAAAGTGGGTTGTTTGGTTCTGGTAAATATCCAACCACTTGAGAATTCAACTTTTTCGACCCCCCCATATTTTTTGCCACTTGCTTCCTCAACATGCTTGTGGCATGCACACCCACTACACTTAAAGCATGTTGGGATCAGTTAGAAGTCCCTTTCCTATAAAATTCCACCAAGCTATTATTAGGGGGTTGTACTAGTGGAATTTCCCAAACATGGATTTTGGGGTTCATTTTTAGTGCGTGAAATAATTTTCTATTCATTATTATAGTTTTCAAATTTTTTTGCACACATGAACTCTAAAATTTTCATTTTGTTGCGCTCTTATATCTTTTTTGTTTACGAGGAAATATGTGAGTCACAAGTTTGGACCTGAAAAAAACAAAAATTTTGAAAATCCAAAAATGGGGATGCACAAATGCATGGAGAGATAATTCCAAAGAGTCTTTGTGATTTTTAAGGATAGGCAAAGAAGTGGGTTGTTGAGCTCTTGTAAATATCCAACCACTTGAGAATTCAACTTTTTCTACCCCCCCCCAATTTTTGGCCACTTGCATCCTCAACATGCTTGTGGCATGCACACCCACCACACCTAAAGCATGTTGGGATCAGTTACAAGTCCCTTTCCTATAAAATTCCACCGAGCTATTATTAGGGGGTTGTACTAGTGGAATTTCCCAAACATGGATTTTGGGGTTCATTTTTAGTGCGTGATATAATTTTCTATTTATTATTATAGTTTTCAAATTTTTTTGCACACATGAACTCTAAAATTTTCATTTTGTTGTGATCTTATATGTTTTTTGTTTACGAGGAAAAATGGGAGTCACAAGTTTGTTCCTGAAAAAAAAAAAAATTTGAACATCCAAAATGGGATGCACAAATGCTGAGAGAGATAATTCCAAAGACTATCTGTGATTTTTAAGGATAGGCAAAAAAGTGGGTTGTTTGGCTCTGGTTAATATCCAACCACTTGAGAATTCAACTATTTCCACCCCCCCTTAATTTTTGGCCACTTGCATCCTCAACATGCTTGTGGCATGCACACCCACCACACTTAAAGCATGTTGGGATCAGTTACAAGTCCCTTTCCTATAAAATTCAACCAAGCTATTATTAGGGGGTTGTAAAGGTGGAATTTCCCAAACATGGATTTTGGGGTTCATTTTTAGTGCGTGAAATAATTTTCTATTCACTATTATAGTTTTGAAATTTTTCTGCACAGATGAACTCTATAATTTTCATTTTGTTGCGATCTTATATCTTTTTTGTTTACGAGGAAAAATGGGACTCACTAGTTTGGACCTGAACAAAAAAAATTTTTTGAACATCCAAAATGGGGATGCACAAATGCTGGGAGAGATAATTCCAAAGAGTATTTGTGATTCTTAAGGATAGGCAAAAAAGTGGGTTGTTTGGTTCTGGTAAATATCCAACCACTTGAGAATTCAACTTTTTCGACCCCCCCATATTTTTTGCCACTTGCTTCCTCAACATGCTTGTGGCATGCACACCCACTACACTTAAAGCATGTTGGGATCAGTTAGAAGTCCCTTTCCTATAAAATTCCACCAAGCTATTATTAGGGGGTTGTACTAGTGGAATTTCCCAAACATGGATTTTGGGGTTCATTTTTAGTGCGTGAAATAATTTTCTATTCATTATTATAGTTTTCAAATTTTTTTGCACACATGAACTCTAAAATTTTCATTTTGTTGCGCTCTTATATCTTTTTTGTTTACGAGGAAATATGTGAGTCACAAGTTTGGACCTGAAAAAAACAAAAATTTTGAAAATCCAAAAATGGGGATGCACAAATGCATGGAGAGATAATTCCAAAGAGTCTTTGTGATTTTTAAGGATAGGCAAAGAAGTGGGTTGTTGAGCTCTTGTAAATATCCAACCACTTGAGAATTCAACTTTTTCTACCCCCCCCCAATTTTTGGCCACTTGCATCCTCAACATGCTTGTGGCATGCACACCCACCACACCTAAAGCATGTTGGGATCAGTTACAAGTCCCTTTCCTATAAAATTCCACCGAGCTATTATTAGGGGGTTGTACTAGTGGAATTTCCCAAACATGGATTTTGGGGTTCATTTTTAGTGCGTGATATAATTTTCTATTTATTATTATAGTTTTCAAATTTTTTTGCACACATGAACTCTAAAATTTTCATTTTGTTGTGATCTTATATGTTTTTTGTTTACGAGGAAAAATGGGAGTCACAAGTTTGTTCCTGAAAAAAAAAAAAATTTGAACATCCAAAATGGGATGCACAAATGCTGAGAGAGATAATTCCAAAGACTATCTGTGATTTTTAAGGATAGGCAAAAAAGTGGGTTGTTTGGCTCTGGTTAATATCCAACCACTTGAGAATTCAACTATTTCCACCCCCCCTTAATTTTTGGCCACTTGCATCCTCAACATGCTTGTGGCATGCACACCCACCACACTTAAAGCATGTTGGGATCAGTTACAAGTCCCTTTCCTATAAAATTCAACCAAGCTATTATTAGGGGGTTGTAAAGGTGGAATTTCCCAAACATGGATTTTGGGGTTCATTTTTAGTGCGTGAAATAATTTTCTATTCACTATTATAGTTTTGAAATTTTTCTGCACAGATGAACTCTATAATTTTCATTTTGTTGCGATCTTATATCTTTTTTGTTTACGAGGAAAAATGGGACTCACTAGTTTGGACCTGAACAAAAAAAATTTTTTGAACATCCAAAATGGGGATGCACAAATGCTGGGAGAGATAATTCCAAAGAGTATTTGTGATTCTTAAGGATAGGCAAAAAAGTGGGTTGTTTGGTTCTGGTAAATATCCAACCACTTGAGAATTCAACTTTTTCGACCCCCCCATATTTTTTGCCACTTGCTTCCTCAACATGCTTGTGGCATGCACACCCACTACACTTAAAGCATGTTGGGATCAGTTAGAAGTCCCTTTCCTATAAAATTCCACCAAGCTATTATTAGGGGGTTGTACTAGTGGAATTTCCCAAACATGGATTTTGGGGTTCATTTTTAGTGCGTGAAATAATTTTCTATTCATTATTATAGTTTTCAAATTTTTTTGCACACATGAACTCTAAAATTTTCATTTTGTTGCGCTCTTATATCTTTTTTGTTTACGAGGAAATATGTGAGTCACAAGTTTGGACCTGAAAAAAACAAAAATTTTGAAAATCCAAAAATGGGGATGCACAAATGCATGGAGAGATAATTCCAAAGAGTCTTTGTGATTTTTAAGGATAGGCAAAGAAGTGGGTTGTTGAGCTCTTGTAAATATCCAACCACTTGAGAATTCAACTTTTTCTACCCCCCCCCAATTTTTGGCCACTTGCATCCTCAACATGCTTGTGGCATGCACACCCACCACACCTAAAGCATGTTGGGATCAGTTACAAGTCCCTTTCCTATAAAATTCCACCGAGCTATTATTAGGGGGTTGTACTAGTGGAATTTCCCAAACATGGATTTTGGGGTTCATTTTTAGTGCGTGATATAATTTTCTATTTATTATTATAGTTTTCAAATTTTTTTGCACACATGAACTCTAAAATTTTCATTTTGTTGTGATCTTATATGTTTTTTGTTTACGAGGAAAAATGGGAGTCACAAGTTTGTTCCTGAAAAAAAAAAAAATTTGAACATCCAAAATGGGATGCACAAATGCTGAGAGAGATAATTCCAAAGACTATCTGTGATTTTTAAGGATAGGCAAAAAAGTGGGTTGTTTGGCTCTGGTTAATATCCAACCACTTGAGAATTCAACTATTTCCACCCCCCCTTAATTTTTGGCCACTTGCATCCTCAACATGCTTGTGGCATGCACACCCACCACACTTAAAGCATGTTGGGATCAGTTACAAGTCCCTTTCCTATAAAATTCAACCAAGCTATTATTAGGGGGTTGTAAAGGTGGAATTTCCCAAACATGGATTTTGGGGTTCATTTTTAGTGCGTGAAATAATTTTCTATTCACTATTATAGTTTTGAAATTTTTCTGCACAGATGAACTCTATAATTTTCATTTTGTTGCGATCTTATATCTTTTTTGTTTACGAGGAAAAATGGGACTCACTAGTTTGGACCTGAACAAAAAAAATTTTTTGAACATCCAAAATGGGGATGCACAAATGCTGGGAGAGATAATTCCAAAGAGTATTTGTGATTCTTAAGGATAGGCAAAAAAGTGGGTTGTTTGGTTCTGGTAAATATCCAACCACTTGAGAATTCAACTTTTTCGACCCCCCCATATTTTTTGCCACTTGCTTCCTCAACATGCTTGTGGCATGCACACCCACTACACTTAAAGCATGTTGGGATCAGTTAGAAGTCCCTTTCCTATAAAATTCCACCAAGCTATTATTAGGGGGTTGTACTAGTGGAATTTCCCAAACATGGATTTTGGGGTTCATTTTTAGTGCGTGAAATAATTTTCTATTCATTATTATAGTTTTCAAATTTTTTTGCACACATGAACTCTAAAATTTTCATTTTGTTGCGCTCTTATATCTTTTTTGTTTACGAGGAAATATGTGAGTCACAAGTTTGGACCTGAAAAAAACAAAAATTTTGAAAATCCAAAAATGGGGATGCACAAATGCATGGAGAGATAATTCCAAAGAGTCTTTGTGATTTTTAAGGATAGGCAAAGAAGTGGGTTGTTGAGCTCTTGTAAATATCCAACCACTTGAGAATTCAACTTTTTCTACCCCCCCCCAATTTTTGGCCACTTGCATCCTCAACATGCTTGTGGCATGCACACCCACCACACCTAAAGCATGTTGGGATCAGTTACAAGTCCCTTTCCTATAAAATTCCACCGAGCTATTATTAGGGGGTTGTACTAGTGGAATTTCCCAAACATGGATTTTGGGGTTCATTTTTAGTGCGTGATATAATTTTCTATTTATTATTATAGTTTTCAAATTTTTTTGCACACATGAACTCTAAAATTTTCATTTTGTTGTGATCTTATATGTTTTTTGTTTACGAGGAAAAATGGGAGTCACAAGTTTGTTCCTGAAAAAAAAAAAAATTTGAACATCCAAAATGGGATGCACAAATGCTGAGAGAGATAATTCCAAAGACTATCTGTGATTTTTAAGGATAGGCAAAAAAGTGGGTTGTTTGGCTCTGGTTAATATCCAACCACTTGAGAATTCAACTATTTCCACCCCCCCTTAATTTTTGGCCACTTGCATCCTCAACATGCTTGTGGCATGCACACCCACCACACTTAAAGCATGTTGGGATCAGTTACAAGTCCCTTTCCTATAAAATTCAACCAAGCTATTATTAGGGGGTTGTAAAGGTGGAATTTCCCAAACATGGATTTTGGGGTTCATTTTTAGTGCGTGAAATAATTTTCTATTCACTATTATAGTTTTGAAATTTTTCTGCACAGATGAACTCTATAATTTTCATTTTGTTGCGATCTTATATCTTTTTTGTTTACGAGGAAAAATGGGACTCACTAGTTTGGACCTGAACAAAAAAAATTTTTTGAACATCCAAAATGGGGATGCACAAATGCTGGGAGAGATAATTCCAAAGAGTATTTGTGATTCTTAAGGATAGGCAAAAAAGTGGGTTGTTTGGTTCTGGTAAATATCCAACCACTTGAGAATTCAACTTTTTCGACCCCCCCATATTTTTTGCCACTTGCTTCCTCAACATGCTTGTGGCATGCACACCCACTACACTTAAAGCATGTTGGGATCAGTTAGAAGTCCCTTTCCTATAAAATTCCACCAAGCTATTATTAGGGGGTTGTACTAGTGGAATTTCCCAAACATGGATTTTGGGGTTCATTTTTAGTGCGTGAAATAATTTTCTATTCATTATTATAGTTTTCAAATTTTTTTGCACACATGAACTCTAAAATTTTCATTTTGTTGCGCTCTTATATCTTTTTTGTTTACGAGGAAATATGTGAGTCACAAGTTTGGACCTGAAAAAAACAAAAATTTTGAAAATCCAAAAATGGGGATGCACAAATGCATGGAGAGATAATTCCAAAGAGTCTTTGTGATTTTTAAGGATAGGCAAAGAAGTGGGTTGTTGAGCTCTTGTAAATATCCAACCACTTGAGAATTCAACTTTTTCTACCCCCCCCCAATTTTTGGCCACTTGCATCCTCAACATGCTTGTGGCATGCACACCCACCACACCTAAAGCATGTTGGGATCAGTTACAAGTCCCTTTCCTATAAAATTCCACCGAGCTATTATTAGGGGGTTGTACTAGTGGAATTTCCCAAACATGGATTTTGGGGTTCATTTTTAGTGCGTGATATAATTTTCTATTTATTATTATAGTTTTCAAATTTTTTTGCACACATGAACTCTAAAATTTTCATTTTGTTGTGATCTTATATGTTTTTTGTTTACGAGGAAAAATGGGAGTCACCAGTTTGTTCCTGAAAAAAAAAAAAATTTGAACATCCAAAATGGGATGCACAAATGCTGAGAGAGATAATTCCAAAGACTATCTGTGATTTTTAAGGATAGGCAAAAAAGTGGGTTGTTTGGCTCTGGTTAATATCCAACCACTTGAGAATTCAACTATTTCCACCCCCCCTTAATTTTTGGCCACTTGCATCCTCAACATGCTTGTGGCATGCACACCCACCACACTTAAAGCATGTTGGGATCAGTTACAAGTCCCTTTCCTATAAAATTCAACCAAGCTATTATTAGGGGGTTGTAAAGGTGGAATTTCCCAAACATGGATTTTGGGGTTCATTTTTAGTGCGTGAAATAATTTTCTATTCACTATTATAGTTTTGAAATTTTTCTGCACAGATGAACTCTATAATTTTCATTTTGTTGCGATCTTATATCTTTTTTGTTTACGAGGAAAAATGGGACTCACTAGTTTGGACCTGAACAAAAAAAATTTTTTGAACATCCAAAATGGGGATGCACAAATGCTGGGAGAGATAATTCCAAAGAGTATTTGTGATTCTTAAGGATAGGCAAAAAAGTGGGTTGTTTGGTTCTGGTAAATATCCAACCACTTGAGAATTCAACTTTTTCGACCCCCCCATATTTTTTGCCACTTGCTTCCTCAACATGCTTGTGGCATGCACACCCACTACACTTAAAGCATGTTGGGATCAGTTAGAAGTCCCTTTCCTATAAAATTCCACCAAGCTATTATTAGGGGGTTGTACTAGTGGAATTTCCCAAACATGGATTTTGGGGTTCATTTTTAGTGCGTGAAATAATTTTCTATTCATTATTATAGTTTTCAAATTTTTTTGCACACATGAACTCTAAAATTTTCATTTTGTTGCGCTCTTATATCTTTTTTGTTTACGAGGAAATATGTGAGTCACAAGTTTGGACCTGAAAAAAACAAAAATTTTGAAAATCCAAAAATGGGGATGCACAAATGCATGGAGAGATAATTCCAAAGAGTCTTTGTGATTTTTAAGGATAGGCAAAGAAGTGGGTTGTTGAGCTCTTGTAAATATCCAACCACTTGAGAATTCAACTTTTTCTACCCCCCCCCAATTTTTGGCCACTTGCATCCTCAACATGCTTGTGGCATGCACACCCACCACACCTAAAGCATGTTGGGATCAGTTACAAGTCCCTTTCCTATAAAATTCCACCGAGCTATTATTAGGGGGTTGTACTAGTGGAATTTCCCAAACATGGATTTTGGGGTTCATTTTTAGTGCGTGATATAATTTTCTATTTATTATTATAGTTTTCAAATTTTTTTGCACACATGAACTCTAAAATTTTCATTTTGTTGTGATCTTATATGTTTTTTGTTTACGAGGAAAAATGGGAGTCACCAGTTTGTTCCTGAAAAAAAAAAAAATTTGAACATCCAAAATGGGATGCACAAATGCTGAGAGAGATAATTCCAAAGACTATCTGTGATTTTTAAGGATAGGCAAAAAAGTGGGTTGTTTGGCTCTGGTTAATATCCAACCACTTGAGAATTCAACTATTTCCACCCCCCCTTAATTTTTGGCCACTTGCATCCTCAACATGCTTGTGGCATGCACACCCACCACACTTAAAGCATGTTGGGATCAGTTACAAGTCCCTTTCCTATAAAATTCAACCAAGCTATTATTAGGGGGTTGTAAAGGTGGAATTTCCCAAACATGGATTTTGGGGTTCATTTTTAGTGCGTGAAATAATTTTCTATTCACTATTATAGTTTTGAAATTTTTCTGCACAGATGAACTCTATAATTTTCATTTTGTTGCGATCTTATATCTTTTTTGTTTACGAGGAAAAATGGGACTCACTAGTTTGGACCTGAACAAAAAAAATTTTTTGAACATCCAAAATGGGGATGCACAAATGCTGGGAGAGATAATTCCAAAGAGTATTTGTGATTCTTAAGGATAGGCAAAAAAGTGGGTTGTTTGGTTCTGGTAAATATCCAACCACTTGAGAATTCAACTTTTTCGACCCCCCCATATTTTTTGCCACTTGCTTCCTCAACATGCTTGTGGCATGCACACCCACTACACTTAAAGCATGTTGGGATCAGTTAGAAGTCCCTTTCCTATAAAATTCCACCAAGCTATTATTAGGGGGTTGTACTAGTGGAATTTCCCAAACATGGATTTTGGGGTTCATTTTTAGTGCGTGAAATAATTTTCTATTCATTATTATAGTTTTCAAATTTTTTTGCACACATGAACTCTAAAATTTTCATTTTGTTGCGCTCTTATATCTTTTTTGTTTACGAGGAAATATGTGAGTCACAAGTTTGGACCTGAAAAAAACAAAAATTTTGAAAATCCAAAAATGGGGATGCACAAATGCATGGAGAGATAATTCCAAAGAGTCTTTGTGATTTTTAAGGATAGGCAAAGAAGTGGGTTGTTGAGCTCTTGTAAATATCCAACCACTTGAGAATTCAACTTTTTCTACCCCCCCCCAATTTTTGGCCACTTGCATCCTCAACATGCTTGTGGCATGCACACCCACCACACCTAAAGCATATTGGGATCAGTTACAAGTCCCTTTCCTATAAAATTCCACCGAGCTATTATTAGGGGGTTGTACTAGTGGAATTTCCCAAACATGGATTTTGGGGTTCATTTTTAGTGCGTGATATAATTTTCTATTTATTATTATAGTTTTCAAATTTTTTTGCACACATGAACTCTAAAATTTTCATTTTGTTGTGATCTTATATGTTTTTTGTTTACGAGGAAAAATGGGAGTCACAAGTTTGTTCCTGAAAAAAAAAAAAATTTGAACATCCAAAATGGGATGCACAAATGCTGAGAGAGATAATTCCAAAGACTATCTGTGATTTTTAAGGATAGGCAAAAAAGTGGGTTGTTTGGCTCTGGTTAATATCCAACCACTTGAGAATTCAACTATTTCCACCCCCCCTTAATTTTTGGCCACTTGCATCCTCAACATGCTTGTGGCATGCACACCCACCACACTTAAAGCATGTTGGGATCAGTTACAAGTCCCTTTCCTATAAAATTCAACCAAGCTATTATTAGGGGGTTGTAAAGGTGGAATTTCCCAAACATGGATTTTGGGGTTCATTTTTAGTGCGTGAAATAATTTTCTATTCACTATTATAGTTTTGAAATTTTTCTGCACAGATGAACTCTATAATTTTCATTTTGTTGCGATCTTATATCTTTTTTGTTTACGAGGAAAAATGGGACTCACTAGTTTGGACCTGAACAAAAAAAATTTTTTGAACATCCAAAATGGGGATGCACAAATGCTGGGAGAGATAATTCCAAAGAGTATTTGTGATTCTTAAGGATAGGCAAAAAAGTGGGTTGTTTGGTTCTGGTAAATATCCAACCACTTGAGAATTCAACTTTTTCGACCCCCCCATATTTTTTGCCACTTGCTTCCTCAACATGCTTGTGGCATGCACACCCACTACACTTAAAGCATGTTGGGATCAGTTAGAAGTCCCTTTCCTATAAAATTCCACCAAGCTATTATTAGGGGGTTGTACTAGTGGAATTTCCCAAACATGGATTTTGGGGTTCATTTTTAGTGCGTGAAATAATTTTCTATTCATTATTATAGTTTTCAAATTTTTTTGCACACATGAACTCTAAAATTTTCATTTTGTTGCGCTCTTATATCTTTTTTGTTTACGAGGAAATATGTGAGTCACAAGTTTGGACCTGAAAAAAACAAAAATTTTGAAAATCCAAAAATGGGGATGCACAAATGCATGGAGAGATAATTCCAAAGAGTCTTTGTGATTTTTAAGGATAGGCAAAGAAGTGGGTTGTTGAGCTCTTGTAAATATCCAACCACTTGAGAATTCAACTTTTTCTACCCCCCCCCAATTTTTGGCCACTTGCATCCTCAACATGCTTGTGGCATGCACACCCACCACACCTAAAGCATGTTGGGATCAGTTACAAGTCCCTTTCCTATAAAATTCCACCGAGCTATTATTAGGGGGTTGTACTAGTGGAATTTCCCAAACATGGATTTTGGGGTTCATTTTTAGTGCGTGATATAATTTTCTATTTATTATTATAGTTTTCAAATTTTTTTGCACACATGAACTCTAAAATTTTCATTTTGTTGTGATCTTATATGTTTTTTGTTTACGAGGAAAAATGGGAGTCACAAGTTTGTTCCTGAAAAAAAAAAAAATTTGAACATCCAAAATGGGATGCACAAATGCTGAGAGAGATAATTCCAAAGACTATCTGTGATTTTTAAGGATAGGCAAAAAAGTGGGTTGTTTGGCTCTGGTTAATATCCAACCACTTGAGAATTCAACTATTTCCACCCCCCCTTAATTTTTGGCCACTTGCATCCTCAACATGCTTGTGGCATGCACACCCACCACACTTAAAGCATGTTGGGATCAGTTACAAGTCCCTTTCCTATAAAATTCAACCAAGCTATTATTAGGGGGTTGTAAAGGTGGAATTTCCCAAACATGGATTTTGGGGTTCATTTTTAGTGCGTGAAATAATTTTCTATTCACTATTATAGTTTTGAAATTTTTCTGCACAGATGAACTCTATAATTTTCATTTTGTTGCGATCTTATATCTTTTTTGTTTACGAGGAAAAATGGGACTCACTAGTTTGGACCTGAACAAAAAAAATTTTTTGAACATCCAAAATGGGGATGCACAAATGCTGGGAGAGATAATTCCAAAGAGTATTTGTGATTCTTAAGGATAGGCAAAAAAGTGGGTTGTTTGGTTCTGGTAAATATCCAACCACTTGAGAATTCAACTTTTTCGACCCCCCCATATTTTTTGCCACTTGCTTCCTCAACATGCTTGTGGCATGCACACCCACTACACTTAAAGCATGTTGGGATCAGTTAGAAGTCCCTTTCCTATAAAATTCCACCAAGCTATTATTAGGGGGTTGTACTAGTGGAATTTCCCAAACATGGATTTTGGGGTTCATTTTTAGTGCGTGAAATAATTTTCTATTCATTATTATAGTTTTCAAATTTTTTTGCACACATGAACTCTAAAATTTTCATTTTGTTGCGCTCTTATATCTTTTTTGTTTACGAGGAAATATGTGAGTCACAAGTTTGGACCTGAAAAAAACAAAAATTTTGAAAATCCAAAAATGGGGATGCACAAATGCATGGAGAGATAATTCCAAAGAGTCTTTGTGATTTTTAAGGATAGGCAAAGAAGTGGGTTGTTGAGCTCTTGTAAATATCCAACCACTTGAGAATTCAACTTTTTCTACCCCCCCCCAATTTTTGGCCACTTGCATCCTCAACATGCTTGTGGCATGCACACCCACCACACCTAAAGCATGTTGGGATCAGTTACAAGTCCCTTTCCTATAAAATTCCACCGAGCTATTATTAGGGGGTTGTACTAGTGGAATTTCCCAAACATGGATTTTGGGGTTCATTTTTAGTGCGTGATATAATTTTCTATTTATTATTATAGTTTTCAAATTTTTTTGCACACATGAACTCTAAAATTTTCATTTTGTTGTGATCTTATATGTTTTTTGTTTACGAGGAAAAATGGGAGTCACAAGTTTGTTCCTGAAAAAAAAAAAAATTTGAACATCCAAAATGGGATGCACAAATGCTGAGAGAGATAATTCCAAAGACTATCTGTGATTTTTAAGGATAGGCAAAAAAGTGGGTTGTTTGGCTCTGGTTAATATCCAACCACTTGAGAATTCAACTATTTCCACCCCCCCTTAATTTTTGGCCACTTGCATCCTCAACATGCTTGTGGGATGCACACCCACCACACTTAAAGCATGTTGGGATCAGTTACAAGTCCCTTTCCTATAAAATTCAACCAAGCTATTATTAGGGGGTTGTAAAGGTGGAATTTCCCAAACATGGATTTTGGGGTTCATTTTTAGTGCGTGAAATAATTTTCTATTCACTATTATAGTTTTGAAATTTTTCTGCACAGATGAACTCTATAATTTTCATTTTGTTGCGATCTTATATCTTTTTTGTTTACGAGGAAAAATGGGACTCACTAGTTTGGACCTGAACAAAAAAAATTTTTTGAACATCCAAAATGGGGATGCACAAATGCTGGGAGAGATAATTCCAAAGAGTATTTGTGATTCTTAAGGATAGGCAAAAAAGTGGGTTGTTTGGTTCTGGTAAATATCCAACCACTTGAGAATTCAACTTTTTCGACCCCCCCATATTTTTTGCCACTTGCTTCCTCAACATGCTTGTGGCATGCACACCCACTACACTTAAAGCATGTTGGGATCAGTTAGAAGTCCCTTTCCTATAAAATTCCACCAAGCTATTATTAGGGGGTTGTACTAGTGGAATTTCCCAAACATGGATTTTGGGGTTCATTTTTAGTGCGTGAAATAATTTTCTATTCATTATTATAGTTTTCAAATTTTTTTGCACACATGAACTCTAAAATTTTCATTTTATTGCGCTCTTATATCTTTTTTGTTTACGAGGAAATATGTGAGTCACAAGTTTGGACCTGAAAAAAACAAAAATTTTGAAAATCCAAAAATGGGGATGCACAAATGCATGGAGAGATAATTCCAAAGAGTCTTTGTGATTTTTAAGGATAGGCAAAGAAGTGGGTTGTTGAGCTCTTGTAAATATCCAACCACTTGAGAATTCAACTTTTTCTACCCCCCCCCAATTTTTGGCCACTTGCATCCTCAACATGCTTGTGGCATGCACACCCACCACACCTAAAGCATGTTGGGATCAGTTACAAGTCCCTTTCCTATAAAATTCCACCGAGCTATTATTAGGGGGTTGTACTAGTGGAATTTCCCAAACATGGATTTTGGGGTTCATTTTTAGTGCGTGATATAATTTTCTATTTATTATTATAGTTTTCAAATTTTTTTGCACACATGAACTCTAAAATTTTCATTTTGTTGTGATCTTATATGTTTTTTGTTTACGAGGAAAAATGGGAGTCACAAGTTTGTTCCTGAAAAAAAAAAAAATTTGAACATCCAAAATGGGATGCACAAATGCTGAGAGAGATAATTCCAAAGACTATCTGTGATTTTTAAGGATAGGCAAAAAAGTGGGTTGTTTGGCTCTGGTTAATATCCAACCACTTGAGAATTCAACTATTTCCACCCCCCCTTAATTTTTGGCCACTTGCATCCTCAACATGCTTGTGGCATGCACACCCACCACACTTAAAGCATGTTGGGATCAGTTACAAGTCCCTTTCCTATAAAATTCAACCAAGCTATTATTAGGGGGTTGTAAAGGTGGAATTTCCCAAACATGGATTTTGGGGTTCATTTTTAGTGCGTGAAATAATTTTCTATTCACTATTATAGTTTTGAAATTTTTCTGCACAGATGAACTCTATAATTTTCATTTTGTTGCGATCTTATATCTTTTTTGTTTACGAGGAAAAATGGGACTCACTAGTTTGGACCTGAACAAAAAAAATTTTTTGAACATCCAAAATGGGGATGCACAAATGCTGGGAGAGATAATTCCAAAGAGTATTTGTGATTCTTAAGGATAGGCAAAAAAGTGGGTTGTTTGGTTCTGGTAAATATCCAACCACTTGAGAATTCAACTTTTTCGACCCCCCCATATTTTTTGCCACTTGCTTCCTCAACATGCTTGTGGCATGCACACCCACTACACTTAAAGCATGTTGGGATCAGTTAGAAGTCCCTTTCCTATAAAATTCCACCAAGCTATTATTAGGGGGTTGTACTAGTGGAATTTCCCAAACATGGATTTTGGGGTTCATTTTTAGTGCGTGAAATAATTTTCTATTCATTATTATAGTTTTCAAATTTTTTTGCACACATGAACTCTAAAATTTTCATTTTGTTGCGCTCTTATATCTTTTTTGTTTACGAGGAAATATGTGAGTCACAAGTTTGGACCTGAAAAAAACAAAAATTTTGAAAATCCAAAAATGGGGATGCACAAATGCATGGAGAGATAATTCCAAAGAGTCTTTGTGATTTTTAAGGATAGGCAAAGAAGTGGGTTGTTGAGCTCTTGTAAATATCCAACCACTTGAGAATTCAACTTTTTCTACCCCCCCCCCAATTTTTGGCCACTTGCATCCTCAACATGCTTGTGGCATGCACACCCACCACACCTAAAGCATGTTGGGATCAGTTACAAGTCCCTTTCCTATAAAATTCCACCGAGCTATTATTAGGGGGTTGTACTAGTGGAATTTCCCAAACATGGATTTTGGGGTTCATTTTTAGTGCGTGATATAATTTTCTATTTATTATTATAGTTTTCAAATTTTTTTGCACACATGAACTCTAAAATTTTCATTTTGTTGTGATCTTATATGTTTTTTGTTTACGAGGAAAAATGGGAGTCACAAGTTTGTTCCTGAAAAAAAAAAAAATTTGAACATCCAAAATGGGATGCACAAATGCTGAGAGAGATAATTCCAAAGACTATCTGTGATTTTTAAGGATAGGCAAAAAAGTGGGTTGTTTGGCTCTGGTTAATATCCAACCACTTGAGAATTCAACTATTTCCACCCCCCCTTAATTTTTGGCCACTTGCATCCTCAACATGCTTGTGGCATGCACACCCACCACACTTAAAGCATGTTGGGATCAGTTACAAGTCCCTTTCCTATAAAATTCAACCAAGCTATTATTAGGGGGTTGTAAAGGTGGAATTTCCCAAACATGGATTTTGGGGTTCATTTTTAGTGCGTGAAATAATTTTCTATTCACTATTATAGTTTTGAAATTTTTCTGCACAGATGAACTCTATAATTTTCATTTTGTTGCGATCTTATATCTTTTTTGTTTACGAGGAAAAATGGGACTCACTAGTTTGGACCTGAACAAAAAAAATTTTTTGAACATCCAAAATGGGGATGCACAAATGCTGGGAGAGATAATTCCAAAGAGTATTTGTGATTCTTAAGGATAGGCAAAAAAGTGGGTTGTTTGGTTCTGGTAAATATCCAACCACTTGAGAATTCAACTTTTTCGACCCCCCCATATTTTTTGCCACTTGCTTCCTCAACATGCTTGTGGCATGCACACCCACTACACTTAAAGCATGTTGGGATCAGTTAGAAGTCCCTTTCCTATAAAATTCCACCAAGCTATTATTAGGGGGTTGTACTAGTGGAATTTCCCAAACATGGATTTTGGGGTTCATTTTTAGTGCGTGAAATAATTTTCTATTCATTATTATAGTTTTCAAATTTTTTTGCACACATGAACTCTAAAATTTTCATTTTGTTGCGCTCTTATATCTTTTTTGTTTACGAGGAAATATGTGAGTCACAAGTTTGGACCTGAAAAAAACAAAAATTTTGAAAATCCAAAAATGGGGATGCACAAATGCATGGAGAGATAATTCCAAAGAGTCTTTGTGATTTTTAAGGATAGGCAAAGAAGTGGGTTGTTGAGCTCTTGTAAATATCCAACCACTTGAGAATTCAACTTTTTCTACCCCCCCCCCAATTTTTGGCCACTTGCATCCTCAACATGCTTGTGGCATGCACACCCACCACACCTAAAGCATGTTGGGATCAGTTACAAGTCCCTTTCCTATAAAATTCCACCGAGCTATTATTAGGGGGTTGTACTAGTGGAATTTCCCAAACATGGATTTTGGGGTTCATTTTTAGTGCGTGATATAATTTTCTATTTATTATTATAGTTTTCAAATTTTTTTGCACACATGAACTCTAAAATTTTCATTTTGTTGTGATCTTATATGTTTTTTGTTTACGAGGAAAAATGGGAGTCACAAGTTTGTTCCTGAAAAAAAAAAAAATTTGAACATCCAAAATGGGATGCACAAATGCTGAGAGAGATAATTCCAAAGACTATCTGTGATTTTTAAGGATAGGCAAAAAAGTGGGTTGTTTGGCTCTGGTTAATATCCAACCACTTGAGAATTCAACTATTTCCACCCCCCCTTAATTTTTGGCCACTTGCATCCTCAACATGCTTGTGGCATGCACACCCACCACACTTAAAGCATGTTGGGATCAGTTACAAGTCCCTTTCCTATAAAATTCAACCAAGCTATTATTAGGGGGTTGTAAAGGTGGAATTTCCCAAACATGGATTTTGGGGTTCATTTTTAGTGCGTGAAATAATTTTCTATTCACTATTATAGTTTTGAAATTTTTCTGCACAGATGAACTCTATAATTTTCATTTTGTTGCGATCTTATATCTTTTTTGTTTACGAGGAAAAATGGGACTCACTAGTTTGGACCTGAACAAAAAAAATTTTTTGAACATCCAAAATGGGGATGCACAAATGCTGGGAGAGATAATTCCAAAGAGTATTTGTGATTCTTAAGGATAGGCAAAAAAGTGGGTTGTTTGGTTCTGGTAAATATCCAACCACTTGAGAATTCAACTTTTTCGACCCCCCCATATTTTTTGCCACTTGCTTCCTCAACATGCTTGTGGCATGCACACCCACTACACTTAAAGCATGTTGGGATCAGTTAGAAGTCCCTTTCCTATAAAATTCCACCAAGCTATTATTAGGGGGTTGTACTAGTGGAATTTCCCAAACATGGATTTTGGGGTTCATTTTTAGTGCGTGAAATAATTTTCTATTCATTATTATAGTTTTCAAATTTTTTTGCACACATGAACTCTAAAATTTTCATTTTGTTGCGCTCTTATATCTTTTTTGTTTACGAGGAAATATGTGAGTCACAAGTTTGGACCTGAAAAAAACAAAAATTTTGAAAATCCAAAAATGGGGATGCACAAATGCATGGAGAGATAATTCCAAAGAGTCTTTGTGATTTTTAAGGATAGGCAAAGAAGTGGGTTGTTGAGCTCTTGTAAATATCCAACCACTTGAGAATTCAACTTTTTCTACCCCCCCCCAATTTTTGGCCACTTGCATCCTCAACATGCTTGTGGCATGCACACCCACCACACCTAAAGCATGTTGGGATCAGTTACAAGTCCCTTTCCTATAAAATTCCACCGAGCTATTATTAGGGGGTTGTACTAGTGGAATTTCCCAAACATGGATTTTGGGGTTCATTTTTAGTGCGTGATATAATTTTCTATTTATTATTATAGTTTTCAAATTTTTTTGCACACATGAACTCTAAAATTTTCATTTTGTTGTGATCTTATATGTTTTTTGTTTACGAGGAAAAATGGGAGTCACAAGTTTGTTCCTGAAAAAAAAAAAAATTTGAACATCCAAAATGGGATGCACAAATGCTGAGAGAGATAATTCCAAAGACTATCTGTGATTTTTAAGGATAGGCAAAAAAGTGGGTTGTTTGGCTCTGGTTAATATCCAACCACTTGAGAATTCAACTATTTCCACCCCCCCTTAATTTTTGGCCACTTGCATCCTCAACATGCTTGTGGCATGCACACCCACCACACTTAAAGCATGTTGGGATCAGTTACAAGTCCCTTTCCTATAAAATTCAACCAAGCTATTATTAGGGGGTTGTAAAGGTGGAATTTCCCAAACATGGATTTTGGGGTTCATTTTTAGTGCGTGAAATAATTTTCTATTCACTATTATAGTTTTGAAATTTTTCTGCACAGATGAACTCTATAATTTTCATTTTGTTGCGATCTTATATCTTTTTTGTTTACGAGGAAAAATGGGACTCACTAGTTTGGACCTGAACAAAAAAAATTTTTTGAACATCCAAAATGGGGATGCACAAATGCTGGGAGAGATAATTCCAAAGAGTATTTGTGATTCTTAAGGATAGGCAAAAAAGTGGGTTGTTTGGTTCTGGTAAATATCCAACCACTTGAGAATTCAACTTTTTCGACCCCCCCATATTTTTTGCCACTTGCTTCCTCAACATGCTTGTGGCATGCACACCCACTACACTTAAAGCATGTTGGGATCAGTTAGAAGTCCCTTTCCTATAAAATTCCACCAAGCTATTATTAGGGGGTTGTACTAGTGGAATTTCCCAAACATGGATTTTGGGGTTCATTTTTAGTGCGTGAAATAATTTTCTATTCATTATTATAGTTTTCAAATTTTTTTGCACACATGAACTCTAAAATTTTCATTTTGTTGCGCTCTTATATCTTTTTTGTTTACGAGGAAATATGTGAGTCACAAGTTTGGACCTGAAAAAAACAAAAATTTTGAAAATCCAAAAATGGGGATGCACAAATGCATGGAGAGATAATTCCAAAGAGTCTTTGTGATTTTTAAGGATAGGCAAAGAAGTGGGTTGTTGAGCTCTTGTAAATATCCAACCACTTGAGAATTCAACTTTTTCTACCCCCCCCCAATTTTTGGCCACTTGCATCCTCAACATGCTTGTGGCATGCACACCCACCACACCTAAAGCATGTTGGGATCAGTTACAAGTCCCTTTCCTATAAAATTCCACCGAGCTATTATTAGGGGGTTGTACTAGTGGAATTTCCCAAACATGGATTTTGGGGTTCATTTTTAGTGCGTGATATAATTTTCTATTTATTATTATAGTTTTCAAATTTTTTTGCACACATGAACTCTAAAATTTTCATTTTGTTGTGATCTTATATGTTTTTTGTTTACGAGGAAAAATGGGAGTCACAAGTTTGTTCCTGAAAAAAAAAAAAATTTGAACATCCAAAATGGGATGCACAAATGCTGAGAGAGATAATTCCAAAGACTATCTGTGATTTTTAAGGATAGGCAAAAAAGTGGGTTGTTTGGCTCTGGTTAATATCCAACCACTTGAGAATTCAACTATTTCCACCCCCCCTTAATTTTTGGCCACTTGCATCCTCAACATGCTTGTGGCATGCACACCCACCACACTTAAAGCATGTTGGGATCAGTTACAAGTCCCTTTCCTATAAAATTCAACCAAGCTATTATTAGGGGGTTGTAAAGGTGGAATTTCCCAAACATGGATTTTGGGGTTCATTTTTAGTGCGTGAAATAATTTTCTATTCACTATTATAGTTTTGAAATTTTTCTGCACAGATGAACTCTATAATTTTCATTTTGTTGCGATCTTATATCTTTTTTGTTTACGAGGAAAAATGGGACTCACTAGTTTGGACCTGAACAAAAAAAATTTTTTGAACATCCAAAATGGGGATGCACAAATGCTGGGAGAGATAATTCCAAAGAGTATTTGTGATTCTTAAGGATAGGCAAAAAAGTGGGTTGTTTGGTTCTGGTAAATATCCAACCACTTGAGAATTCAACTTTTTCGACCCCCCCATATTTTTTGCCACTTGCTTCCTCAACATGCTTGTGGCATGCACACCCACTACACTTAAAGCATGTTGGGATCAGTTAGAAGTCCCTTTCCTATAAAATTCCACCAAGCTATTATTAGGGGGTTGTACTAGTGGAATTTCCCAAACATGGATTTTGGGGTTCATTTTTAGTGCGTGAAATAATTTTCTATTCATTATTATAGTTTTCAAATTTTTTTGCACACATGAACTCTAAAATTTTCATTTTGTTGCGCTCTTATATCTTTTTTGTTTACGAGGAAATATGTGAGTCACAAGTTTGGACCTGAAAAAAACAAAAATTTTGAAAATCCAAAAATGGGGATGCACAAATGCATGGAGAGATAATTCCAAAGAGTCTTTGTGATTTTTAAGGATAGGCAAAGAAGTGGGTTGTTGAGCTCTTGTAAATATCCAACCACTTGAGAATTCAACTTTTTCTACCCCCCCCCAATTTTTGGCCACTTGCATCCTCAACATGCTTGTGGCATGCACACCCACCACACCTAAAGCATGTTGGGATCAGTTACAAGTCCCTTTCCTATAAAATTCCACCGAGCTATTATTAGGGGGTTGTACTAGTGGAATTTCCCAAACATGGATTTTGGGGTTCATTTTTAGTGCGTGATATAATTTTCTATTTATTATTATAGTTTTCAAATTTTTTTGCACACATGAACTCTAAAATTTTCATTTTGTTGTGATCTTATATGTTTTTTGTTTACGAGGAAAAATGGGAGTCACAAGTTTGTTCCTGAAAAAAAAAAAAATTTGAACATCCAAAATGGGATGCACAAATGCTGAGAGAGATAATTCCAAAGACTATCTGTGATTTTTAAGGATAGGCAAAAAAGTGGGTTGTTTGGCTCTGGTTAATATCCAACCACTTGAGAATTCAACTATTTCCACCCCCCCTTAATTTTTGGCCACTTGCATCCTCAACATGCTTGTGGCATGCACACCCACCACACTTAAAGCATGTTGGGATCAGTTACAAGTCCCTTTCCTATAAAATTCAACCAAGCTATTATTAGGGGGTTGTAAAGGTGGAATTTCCCAAACATGGATTTTGGGGTTCATTTTTAGTGCGTGAAATAATTTTCTATTCACTATTATAGTTTTGAAATTTTTCTGCACAGATGAACTCTATAATTTTCATTTTGTTGCGATCTTATATCTTTTTTGTTTACGAGGAAAAATGGGACTCACTAGTTTGGACCTGAACAAAAAAAATTTTTTGAACATCCAAAATGGGGATGCACAAATGCTGGGAGAGATAATTCCAAAGAGTATTTGTGATTCTTAAGGATAGGCAAAAAAGTGGGTTGTTTGGTTCTGGTAAATATCCAACCACTTGAGAATTCAACTTTTTCGACCCCCCCATATTTTTTGCCACTTGCTTCCTCAACATGCTTGTGGCATGCACACCCACTACACTTAAAGCATGTTGGGATCAGTTAGAAGTCCCTTTCCTATAAAATTCCACCAAGCTATTATTAGGGGGTTGTACTAGTGGAATTTCCCAAACATGGATTTTGGGGTTCATTTTTAGTGCGTGAAATAATTTTCTATTCATTATTATAGTTTTCAAATTTTTTTGCACACATGAACTCTAAAATTTTCATTTTGTTGCGCTCTTATATCTTTTTTGTTTACGAGGAAATATGTGAGTCACAAGTTTGGACCTGAAAAAAACAAAAATTTTGAAAATCCAAAAATGGGGATGCACAAATGCATGGAGAGATAATTCCAAAGAGTCTTTGTGATTTTTAAGGATAGGCAAAGAAGTGGGTTGTTGAGCTCTTGTAAATATCCAACCACTTGAGAATTCAACTTTTTCTACCCCCCCCCAATTTTTGGCCACTTGCATCCTCAACATGCTTGTGGCATGCACACCCACCACACCTAAAGCATGTTGGGATCAGTTACAAGTCCCTTTCCTATAAAATTCCACCGAGCTATTATTAGGGGGTTGTACTAGTGGAATTTCCCAAACATGGATTTTGGGGTTCATTTTTAGTGCGTGATATAATTTTCTATTTATTATTATAGTTTTCAAATTTTTTTGCACACATGAACTCTAAAATTTTCATTTTGTTGTGATCTTATATGTTTTTTGTTTACGAGGAAAAATGGGAGTCACAAGTTTGTTCCTGAAAAAAAAAAAAATTTGAACATCCAAAATGGGATGCACAAATGCTGAGAGAGATAATTCCAAAGACTATCTGTGATTTTTAAGGATAGGCAAAAAAGTGGGTTGTTTGGCTCTGGTTAATATCCAACCACTTGAGAATTCAACTATTTCCACCCCCCCTTAATTTTGGCCACTTGCATCCTCAACATGCTTGTGGCATGCACACCCACCACACTTAAAGCATGTTGGGATCAGTTACAAGTCCCTTTCCTATAAAATTCAACCAAGCTATTATTAGGGGGTTGTAAAGGTGGAATTTCCCAAACATGGATTTTGGGGTTCATTTTTAGTGCGTGAAATAATTTTCTATTCACTATTATAGTTTTGAAATTTTTCTGCACAGATGAACTCTATAATTTTCATTTTGTTGCGATCTTATATCTTTTTTGTTTACGAGGAAAAATGGGACTCACTAGTTTGGACCTGAACAAAAAAAATTTTTTGAACATCCAAAATGGGGATGCACAAATGCTGGGAGAGATAATTCCAAAGAGTATTTGTGATTCTTAAGGATAGGCAAAAAAGTGGGTTGTTTGGTTCTGGTAAATATCCAACCACTTGAGAATTCAACTTTTTCGACCCCCCCATATTTTTTGCCACTTGCTTCCTCAACATGCTTGTGGCATGCACACCCACTACACTTAAAGCATGTTGGGATCAGTTAGAAGTCCCTTTCCTATAAAATTCCACCAAGCTATTATTAGGGGGTTGTACTAGTGGAATTTCCCAAACATGGATTTTGGGGTTCATTTTTAGTGCGTGAAATAATTTTCTATTCATTATTATAGTTTTCAAATTTTTTTGCACACATGAACTCTAAAATTTTCATTTTGTTGCGCTCTTATATCTTTTTTGTTTACGAGGAAATATGTGAGTCACAAGTTTGGACCTGAAAAAAACAAAAATTTTGAAAATCCAAAAATGGGGATGCACAAATGCATGGAGAGATAATTCCAAAGAGTCTTTGTGATTTTTAAGGATAGGCAAAGAAGTGGGTTGTTGAGCTCTTGTAAATATCCAACCACTTGAGAATTCAACTTTTTCTACCCCCCCCCCAATTTTTGGCCACTTGCATCCTCAACATGCTTGTGGCATGCACACCCACCACACCTAAAGCATGTTGGGATCAGTTACAAGTCCCTTTCCTATAAAATTCCACCGAGCTATTATTAGGGGGTTGTACTAGTGGAATTTCCCAAACATGGATTTTGGGGTTCATTTTTAGTGCGTGATATAATTTTCTATTTATTATTATAGTTTTCAAATTTTTTTGCACACATGAACTCTAAAATTTTCATTTTGTTGTGATCTTATATGTTTTTTGTTTACGAGGAAAAATGGGAGTCACAAGTTTGTTCCTGAAAAAAAAAAAAATTTGAACATCCAAAATGGGATGCACAAATGCTGAGAGAGATAATTCCAAAGACTATCTGTGATTTTTAAGGATAGGCAAAAAAGTGGGTTGTTTGGCTCTGGTTAATATCCAACCACTTGAGAATTCAACTATTTCCACCCCCCCTTAATTTTTGGCCACTTGCATCCTCAACATGCTTGTGGCATGCACACCCACCACACTTAAAGCATGTTGGGATCAGTTACAAGTCCCTTTCCTATAAAATTCAACCAAGCTATTATTAGGGGGTTGTAAAGGTGGAATTTCCCAAACATGGATTTTGGGGTTCATTTTTAGTGCGTGAAATAATTTTCTATTCACTATTATAGTTTTGAAATTTTTCTGCACAGATGAACTCTATAATTTTCATTTTGTTGCGATCTTATATCTTTTTTGTTTACGAGGAAAAATGGGACTCACTAGTTTGGACCTGAACAAAAAAAATTTTTTGAACATCCAAAATGGGGATGCACAAATGCTGGGAGAGATAATTCCAAAGAGTATTTGTGATTCTTAAGGATAGGCAAAAAAGTGGGTTGTTTGGTTCTGGTAAATATCCAACCACTTGAGAATTCAACTTTTTCGACCCCCCCATATTTTTTGCCACTTGCTTCCTCAACATGCTTGTGGCATGCACACCCACTACACTTAAAGCATGTTGGGATCAGTTAGAAGTCCCTTTCCTATAAAATTCCACCAAGCTATTATTAGGGGGTTGTACTAGTGGAATTTCCCAAACATGGATTTTGGGGTTCATTTTTAGTGCGTGAAATAATTTTCTATTCATTATTATAGTTTTCAAATTTTTTTGCACACATGAACTCTAAAATTTTCATTTTGTTGCGCTCTTATATCTTTTTTGTTTACGAGGAAATATGTGAGTCACAAGTTTGGACCTGAAAAAAACAAAAATTTTGAAAATCCAAAAATGGGGATGCACAAATGCATGGAGAGATAATTCCAAAGAGTCTTTGTGATTTTTAAGGATAGGCAAAGAAGTGGGTTGTTGAGCTCTTGTAAATATCCAACCACTTGAGAATTCAACTTTTTCTACCCCCCCCCCCCCAATTTTTGGCCACTTGCATCCTCAACATGCTTGTGGCATGCACACCCACCACACCTAAAGCATGTTGGGATCAGTTACAAGTCCCTTTCCTATAAAATTCCACCGAGCTATTATTAGGGGGTTGTACTAGTGGAATTTCCCAAACATGGATTTTGGGGTTCATTTTTAGTGCGTGATATAATTTTCTATTTATTATTATAGTTTTCAAATTTTTTTGCACACATGAACTCTAAAATTTTCATTTTGTTGTGATCTTATATGTTTTTTGTTTACGAGGAAAAATGGGAGTCACAAGTTTGTTCCTGAAAAAAAAAAAAATTTGAACATCCAAAATGGGATGCACAAATGCTGAGAGAGATAATTCCAAAGACTATCTGTGATTTTTAAGGATAGGCAAAAAAGTGGGTTGTTTGGCTCTGGTTAATATCCAACCACTTGAGAATTCAACTATTTCCACCCCCCCTTAATTTTTGGCCACTTGCATCCTCAACATGCTTGTGGCATGCACACCCACCACACTTAAAGCATGTTGGGATCAGTTACAAGTCCCTTTCCTATAAAATTCAACCAAGCTATTATTAGGGGGTTGTAAAGGTGGAATTTCCCAAACATGGATTTTGGGGTTCATTTTTAGTGCGTGAAATAATTTTCTATTCACTATTATAGTTTTGAAATTTTTCTGCACAGATGAACTCTATAATTTTCATTTTGTTGCGATCTTATATCTTTTTTGTTTACGAGGAAAAATGGGACTCACTAGTTTGGAC
>NW_027182300.1:0-70318 GCF_029961685.1 Aristolochia californica
AGGGGGAGCGAAAACTCAAAGTTCTGATTTAAGAAAAAAGTGTACATCTAAAATGGAAATGCACAATGCACAAATGTAGAGAGAGATATTTCCAAAGAGTGTCTGTATGTTTTAGGGATCGTATGCACTCTTTCGTTTTTATATCTAAGGTTTTGCAATCGTCGGGAAACGGGGGAGGCGGGATATTTTTAACTGAGTGTTGAATTGCAATCCATAAGTCATTTCACACCAAAATATAGCCCGTTACGCACGACAAATCACTTTACAATGTTCTGTCATTGTTAGCTCAACTTTTTGAATATGGGCAAAATAATGGCTTGTTTGACTCGGGCAAATCTCCCACCGCACGTTCACTTGAGAATTTAATGAGCGTTTGTTATTCTCTTTAAAAGCTTTGGATCCATAGGTCATTTGAATCTTTAACATGTTTCTGGCATGCATACCCATTTTTAAAACATGTGTAGAAAAAATCTGCTTCATGTAAAATTCCATGATATTAGTTTTGGACTAGTGGAATTTCCCAAACTTGGATAACAAAACTTTTGTGTTCATTTGTGGAGTGTGAATAAATTTTCTTCATTTACTTTTTTTTTATTGTTTTAAACCTTTTCCGTACATCAACTATGAAATTTTCAGTTTGCTGTGATCTATTTGCCTTTTTTGTTTACGGGATGAAGGGAGAGCGAAAAACTCGAAGTTTTGATTTAAGAAAAATGTGTACATCTGAAACGGAAACGCACAATGCACATATGTAGAGAGAGAGTGCCTGTAATTTTTAGGGATTGTAAGCACCTTTTCGTTTTTATATCTCAGGTTTTGCAATCGTCGGGAAAAATGGGTTGCGGAGGATTTTTAACTGAGTGTTGAATTGCAGTCCATAAGTCATTTCATAAAAAAATATAGCCCGTTACGCATGATAAATCACGTTACAATCATCTATGATTAGTTATGTCAGCTTTTTGCAAATGGGCAAAATATTGACATGTTTGACTCGGGCAAATATCCCACCGCAAGTTCACTTGAGAATTTAATGAGCGTTTGTTATTCTCTTTAAAAGCTTTGCTTCCATAGCTCATTTGCATCTTTAACATGTTTCAAACATGCATATCCATTTTAAAAACATGTGTGGCTGAAATCACTCTCTTGCAAAATTCCAAGCTATTAGGGTTAAACTAGTGGAATTTCCCAAAATTGGATAACAAAACTTTTGTGTTCATTTGTGTTGGGCGGATAAATTTTCTTTATTTATATTTTTTATTGTTTTAAATTTTTTCCGTACATCAACTATAAAATTTTCGTTTTTTTGTAAGCTTTTCGCCTTGTTCGTTTTCGGGATGAAGGGAGAGCGAAAAGTAAAAGTTTTGATTTAAGAAAAAAGTGTAGATCTAAAATGGAAAAGCACAATGCAAAATTGTAGGGAGAGATAATTCCAAAGAGTGTCTGTAATTTTTAGGGATTGTATGCTAGTTTTAGTTTTTATATCTCAGTTTTTGCAATCGTCGGGAAAAACTGGTGGCAGAGGATTTTTGACTGAGTGTTGAATTGCAATCCATAAGTCATTTCATACAAAAATATAGCCCGTTACGCATGATAAATCACTTTACAATCATCTATGATTGTTAGATCACATTTTTGAAAATGGGCAAAATAATGACTTGTTAGACTCTGGTAAATATCCCACCGCACGTTCACTTGAGAATTTAATGAGCGTTTGTTATCCTCGTTAAAAGCTTTGGATCCATAAGTCATTTGAATCTTTAACATGTTTGAAGTGTGCATATCCATTTTTAAAACATGTGTAGAAAAAATCTCCTTCATGTAAAATTCCAAGCTTAATAGGGTTGGACTAATGGAATTTCCCAAACTTGGATAACAAAACTTTTGTGTTCATTTGTGGTGTGTGAATAGATATTTTTTATGTACATTAGTTGTTATTTTAAGTATTTTCCACACATCAACTATAACATTTTTATTTTGTTGTGATCTTTTTTGCCTTTTTTGTTTACGGGAATGAAAGGGGGAGCGAAAACTCAAAGTTCTGATTTAAGAAAAAAGTGTACATCTAAAATGGAAATGCACAATGCACAAATGTAGAGAGAGATATTTCCAAAGAGTGTCTGTATGTTTTAGGGATCGTATGCACTCTTTCGTTTTTATATCTAAGGTTTTGCAATCGTCGGGAAACGGGGGAGGCGGGATATTTTTAACTGAGTGTTGAATTGCAATCCATAAGTCATTTCACACCAAAATATAGCCCGTTACGCACGACAAATCACTTTACAATGTTCTGTCATTGTTAGCTCAACTTTTTGAATATGGGCAAAATAATGGCTTGTTTGACTCGGGCAAATCTCCCACCGCACGTTCACTTGAGAATTTAATGAGCGTTTGTTATTCTCTTTAAAAGCTTTGGATCCATAGGTCATTTGAATCTTTAACATGTTTCTGGCATGCATACCCATTTTTAAAACATGTGTAGAAAAAATCTGCTTCATGTAAAATTCCATGATATTAGTTTTGGACTAGTGGAATTTCCCAAACTTGGATAACAAAACTTTTGTGTTCATTTGTGGAGTGTGAATAAATTTTCTTCATTTACTTTTTTTTTATTGTTTTAAACCTTTTCCGTACATCAACTATGAAATTTTCAGTTTGCTGTGATCTATTTGCCTTTTTTGTTTACGGGATGAAGGGAGAGCGAAAAACTCGAAGTTTTGATTTAAGAAAAATGTGTACATCTGAAACGGAAACGCACAATGCACATATGTAGAGAGAGAGTGCCTGTAATTTTTAGGGATTGTAAGCACCTTTTCGTTTTTATATCTCAGGTTTTGCAATCGTCGGGAAAAATGGGTTGCGGAGGATTTTTAACTGAGTGTTGAATTGCAGTCCATAAGTCATTTCATAAAAAAATATAGCCCGTTACGCATGATAAATCACGTTACAATCATCTATGATTAGTTATGTCAGCTTTTTGCAAATGGGCAAAATATTGACATGTTTGACTCGGGCAAATATCCCACCGCAAGTTCACTTGAGAATTTAATGAGCGTTTGTTATTCTCTTTAAAAGCTTTGCTTCCATAGCTCATTTGCATCTTTAACATGTTTCAAACATGCATATCCATTTTAAAAACATGTGTGGCTGAAATCACTCTCTTGCAAAATTCCAAGCTATTAGGGTTAAACTAGTGGAATTTCCCAAAATTGGATAACAAAACTTTTGTGTTCATTTGTGTTGGGCGGATAAATTTTCTTTATTTATATTTTTTATTGTTTTAAATTTTTTCCGTACATCAACTATAAAATTTTCGTTTTTTTGTAAGCTTTTCGCCTTGTTCGTTTTCGGGATGAAGGGAGAGCGAAAAGTAAAAGTTTTGATTTAAGAAAAAAGTGTAGATCTAAAATGGAAAAGCACAATGCAAAATTGTAGGGAGAGATAATTCCAAAGAGTGTCTGTAATTTTTAGGGATTGTATGCTAGTTTTAGTTTTTATATCTCAGTTTTTGCAATCGTCGGGAAAAACTGGTGGCAGAGGATTTTTGACTGAGTGTTGAATTGCAATCCATAAGTCATTTCATACAAAAATATAGCCCGTTACGCATGATAAATCACTTTACAATCATCTATGATTGTTAGATCACATTTTTGAAAATGGGCAAAATAATGACTTGTTAGACTCTGGTAAATATCCCACCGCACGTTCACTTGAGAATTTAATGAGCGTTTGTTATCCTCGTTAAAAGCTTTGGATCCATAAGTCATTTGAATCTTTAACATGTTTGAAGTGTGCATATCCATTTTTAAAACATGTGTAGAAAAAATCTCCTTCATGTAAAATTCCAAGCTTAATAGGGTTGGACTAATGGAATTTCCCAAACTTGGATAACAAAACTTTTGTGTTCATTTGTGGTGTGTGAATAGATATTTTTTATGTACATTAGTTGTTATTTTAAGTATTTTCCACACATCAACTATAACATTTTTATTTTGTTGTGATCTTTTTTGCCTTTTTTGTTTACGGGAATGAAAGGGGGAGCGAAAACTCAAAGTTCTGATTTAAGAAAAAAGTGTACATCTAAAATGGAAATGCACAATGCACAAATGTAGAGAGAGATATTTCCAAAGAGTGTCTGTATGTTTTAGGGATCGTATGCACTCTTTCGTTTTTATATCTAAGGTTTTGCAATCGTCGGGAAACGGGGGAGGCGGGATATTTTTAACTGAGTGTTGAATTGCAATCCATAAGTCATTTCACACCAAAATATAGCCCGTTACGCACGACAAATCACTTTACAATGTTCTGTCATTGTTAGCTCAACTTTTTGAATATGGGCAAAATAATGGCTTGTTTGACTCGGGCAAATCTCCCACCGCACGTTCACTTGAGAATTTAATGAGCGTTTTTTATTCTCTTTAAAAGCTTTGGATCCATAGGTCATTTGAATCTTTAACATGTTTCTGGCATGCATACCCATTTTTAAAACATGTGTAGAAAAAATCTGCTTCATGTAAAATTCCATGATATTAGTTTTGGACTAGTGGAATTTCCCAAACTTGGATAACAAAACTTTTGTGTTCATTTGTGGAGTGTGAATAAATTTTCTTCATTTACTTTTTTTTTATTGTTTTAAACCTTTTCCGTACATCAACTATGAAATTTTCAGTTTGCTGTGATCTATTTGCCTTTTTTGTTTACGGGATGAAGGGAGAGCGAAAAACTCGAAGTTTTGATTTAAGAAAAATGTGTACATCTGAAACGGAAACGCACAATGCACATATGTAGAGAGAGAGTGCCTGTAATTTTTAGGGATTGTAAGCACCTTTTCGTTTTTATATCTCAGGTTTTGCAATCGTCGGGAAAAATGGGTTGCGGAGGATTTTTAACTGAGTGTTGAATTGCAGTCCATAAGTCATTTCATAAAAAAATATAGCCCGTTACGCATGATAAATCACGTTACAATCATCTATGATTAGTTATGTCAGCTTTTTGCAAATGGGCAAAATATTGACATGTTTGACTCGGGCAAATATCCCACCGCAAGTTCACTTGAGAATTTAATGAGCGTTTGTTATTCTCTTTAAAAGCTTTGCTTCCATAGCTCATTTGCATCTTTAACATGTTTCAAACATGCATATCCATTTTAAAAACATGTGTGGCTGAAATCACTCTCTTGCAAAATTCCAAGCTATTAGGGTTAAACTAGTGGAATTTCCCAAAATTGGATAACAAAACTTTTGTGTTCATTTGTGTTGGGCGGATAAATTTTCTTTATTTATATTTTTTATTGTTTTAAATTTTTTCCGTACATCAACTATAAAATTTTCGTTTTTTTGTAAGCTTTTCGCCTTGTTCGTTTTCGGGATGAAGGGAGAGCGAAAAGTAAAAGTTTTGATTTAAGAAAAAAGTGTAGATCTAAAATGGAAAAGCACAATGCAAAATTGTAGGGAGAGATAATTCCAAAGAGTGTCTGTAATTTTTAGGGATTGTATGCTAGTTTTAGTTTTTATATCTCAGTTTTTGCAATCGTCGGGAAAAACTGGTGGCAGAGGATTTTTGACTGAGTGTTGAATTGCAATCCATAAGTCATTTCATACAAAAATATAGCCCGTTACGCATGATAAATCACTTTACAATCATCTATGATTGTTAGATCACATTTTTGAAAATGGGCAAAATAATGACTTGTTAGACTCTGGTAAATATCCCACCGCACGTTCACTTGAGAATTTAATGAGCGTTTGTTATCCTCGTTAAAAGCTTTGGATCCATAAGTCATTTGAATCTTTAACATGTTTGAAGTGTGCATATCCATTTTTAAAACATGTGTAGAAAAAATCTCCTTCATGTAAAATTCCAAGCTTAATAGGGTTGGACTAATGGAATTTCCCAAACTTGGATAACAAAACTTTTGTGTTCATTTGTGGTGTGTGAATAGATATTTTTTATGTACATTAGTTGTTATTTTAAGTATTTTCCACACATCAACTATAACATTTTTATTTTGTTGTGATCTTTTTTGCCTTTTTTGTTTACGGGAATGAAAGGGGGAGCGAAAACTCAAAGTTCTGATTTAAGAAAAAAGTGTACATCTAAAATGGAAATGCACAATGCACAAATGTAGAGAGAGATATTTCCAAAGAGTGTCTGTATGTTTTAGGGATCGTATGCACTCTTTCGTTTTTATATCTAAGGTTTTGCAATCGTCGGGAAACGGGGGAGGCGGGATATTTTTAACTGAGTGTTGAATTGCAATCCATAAGTCATTTCACACCAAAATATAGCCCGTTACGCACGACAAATCACTTTACAATGTTCTGTCATTGTTAGCTCAACTTTTTGAATATGGGCAAAATAATGGCTTGTTTGACTCGGGCAAATCTCCCACCGCACGTTCACTTGAGAATTTAATGAGCGTTTTTTATTCTCTTTAAAAGCTTTGGATCCATAGGTCATTTGAATCTTTAACATGTTTCTGGCATGCATACCCATTTTTAAAACATGTGTAGAAAAAATCTGCTTCATGTAAAATTCCATGATATTAGTTTTGGACTAGTGGAATTTCCCAAACTTGGATAACAAAACTTTTGTGTTCATTTGTGGAGTGTGAATAAATTTTCTTCATTTACTTTTTTTTTATTGTTTTAAACCTTTTCCGTACATCAACTATGAAATTTTCAGTTTGCTGTGATCTATTTGCCTTTTTTGTTTACGGGATGAAGGGAGAGCGAAAAACTCGAAGTTTTGATTTAAGAAAAATGTGTACATCTGAAACGGAAACGCACAATGCACATATGTAGAGAGAGAGTGCCTGTAATTTTTAGGGATTGTAAGCACCTTTTCGTTTTTATATCTCAGGTTTTGCAATCGTCGGGAAAAATGGGTTGCGGAGGATTTTTAACTGAGTGTTGAATTGCAGTCCATAAGTCATTTCATAAAAAAATATAGCCCGTTACGCATGATAAATCACGTTACAATCATCTATGATTAGTTATGTCAGCTTTTTGCAAATGGGCAAAATATTGACATGTTTGACTCGGGCAAATATCCCACCGCAAGTTCACTTGAGAATTTAATGAGCGTTTGTTATTCTCTTTAAAAGCTTTGCTTCCATAGCTCATTTGCATCTTTAACATGTTTCAAACATGCATATCCATTTTAAAAACATGTGTGGCTGAAATCACTCTCTTGCAAAATTCCAAGCTATTAGGGTTAAACTAGTGGAATTTCCCAAAATTGGATAACAAAACTTTTGTGTTCATTTGTGTTGGGCGGATAAATTTTCTTTATTTATATTTTTTATTGTTTTAAATTTTTTCCGTACATCAACTATAAAATTTTCGTTTTTTTGTAAGCTTTTCGCCTTGTTCGTTTTCGGGATGAAGGGAGAGCGAAAAGTAAAAGTTTTGATTTAAGAAAAAAGTGTAGATCTAAAATGGAAAAGCACAATGCAAAATTGTAGGGAGAGATAATTCCAAAGAGTGTCTGTAATTTTTAGGGATTGTATGCTAGTTTTAGTTTTTATATCTCAGTTTTTGCAATCGTCGGGAAAAACTGGTGGCAGAGGATTTTTGACTGAGTGTTGAATTGCAATCCATAAGTCATTTCATACAAAAATATAGCCCGTTACGCATGATAAATCACTTTACAATCATCTATGATTGTTAGATCACATTTTTGAAAATGGGCAAAATAATGACTTGTTAGACTCTGGTAAATATCCCACCGCACGTTCACTTGAGAATTTAATGAGCGTTTGTTATCCTCGTTAAAAGCTTTGGATCCATAAGTCATTTGAATCTTTAACATGTTTGAAGTGTGCATATCCATTTTTAAAACATGTGTAGAAAAAATCTCCTTCATGTAAAATTCCAAGCTTAATAGGGTTGGACTAATGGAATTTCCCAAACTTGGATAACAAAACTTTTGTGTTCATTTGTGGTGTGTGAATAGATATTTTTTATGTACATTAGTTGTTATTTTAAGTATTTTCCACACATCAACTATAACATTTTTATTTTGTTGTGATCTTTTTTGCCTTTTTTGTTTACGGGAATGAAAGGGGGAGCGAAAACTCAAAGTTCTGATTTAAGAAAAAAGTGTACATCTAAAATGGAAATGCACAATGCACAAATGTAGAGAGAGATATTTCCAAAGAGTGTCTGTATGTTTTAGGGATCGTATGCACTCTTTCGTTTTTATATCTAAGGTTTTGCAATCGTCGGGAAACGGGGGAGGCGGGATATTTTTAACTGAGTGTTGAATTGCAATCCATAAGTCATTTCACACCAAAATATAGCCCGTTACGCACGACAAATCACTTTACAATGTTCTGTCATTGTTAGCTCAACTTTTTGAATATGGGCAAAATAATGGCTTGTTTGACTCGGGCAAATCTCCCACCGCACGTTCACTTGAGAATTTAATGAGCGTTTTTTATTCTCTTTAAAAGCTTTGGATCCATAGGTCATTTGAATCTTTAACATGTTTCTGGCATGCATACCCATTTTTAAAACATGTGTAGAAAAAATCTGCTTCATGTAAAATTCCATGATATTAGTTTTGGACTAGTGGAATTTCCCAAACTTGGATAACAAAACTTTTGTGTTCATTTGTGGAGTGTGAATAAATTTTCTTCATTTACTTTTTTTTTATTGTTTTAAACCTTTTCCGTACATCAACTATGAAATTTTCAGTTTGCTGTGATCTATTTGCCTTTTTTGTTTACGGGATGAAGGGAGAGCGAAAAACTCGAAGTTTTGATTTAAGAAAAATGTGTACATCTGAAACGGAAACGCACAATGCACATATGTAGAGAGAGAGTGCCTGTAATTTTTAGGGATTGTAAGCACCTTTTCGTTTTTATATCTCAGGTTTTGCAATCGTCGGGAAAAATGGGTTGCGGAGGATTTTTAACTGAGTGTTGAATTGCAGTCCATAAGTCATTTCATAAAAAAATATAGCCCGTTACGCATGATAAATCACGTTACAATCATCTATGATTAGTTATGTCAGCTTTTTGCAAATGGGCAAAATATTGACATGTTTGACTCGGGCAAATATCCCACCGCAAGTTCACTTGAGAATTTAATGAGCGTTTGTTATTCTCTTTAAAAGCTTTGCTTCCATAGCTCATTTGCATCTTTAACATGTTTCAAACATGCATATCCATTTTAAAAACATGTGTGGCTGAAATCACTCTCTTGCAAAATTCCAAGCTATTAGGGTTAAACTAGTGGAATTTCCCAAAATTGGATAACAAAACTTTTGTGTTCATTTGTGTTGGGCGGATAAATTTTCTTTATTTATATTTTTTATTGTTTTAAATTTTTTCCGTACATCAACTATAAAATTTTCGTTTTTTTGTAAGCTTTTCGCCTTGTTCGTTTTCGGGATGAAGGGAGAGCGAAAAGTAAAAGTTTTGATTTAAGAAAAAAGTGTAGATCTAAAATGGAAAAGCACAATGCAAAATTGTAGGGAGAGATAATTCCAAAGAGTGTCTGTAATTTTTAGGGATTGTATGCTAGTTTTAGTTTTTATATCTCAGTTTTTGCAATCGTCGGGAAAAACTGGTGGCAGAGGATTTTTGACTGAGTGTTGAATTGCAATCCATAAGTCATTTCATACAAAAATATAGCCCGTTACGCATGATAAATCACTTTACAATCATCTATGATTGTTAGATCACATTTTTGAAAATGGGCAAAATAATGACTTGTTAGACTCTGGTAAATATCCCACCGCACGTTCACTTGAGAATTTAATGAGCGTTTGTTATCCTCGTTAAAAGCTTTGGATCCATAAGTCATTTGAATCTTTAACATGTTTGAAGTGTGCATATCCATTTTTAAAACATGTGTAGAAAAAATCTCCTTCATGTAAAATTCCAAGCTTAATAGGGTTGGACTAATGGAATTTCCCAAACTTGGATAACAAAACTTTTGTGTTCATTTGTGGTGTGTGAATAGATATTTTTTATGTACATTAGTTGTTATTTTAAGTATTTTCCACACATCAACTATAACATTTTTATTTTGTTGTGATCTTTTTTGCCTTTTTTGTTTACGGGAATGAAAGGGGGAGCGAAAACTCAAAGTTCTGATTTAAGAAAAAAGTGTACATCTAAAATGGAAATGCACAATGCACAAATGTAGAGAGAGATATTTCCAAAGAGTGTCTGTATGTTTTAGGGATCGTATGCACTCTTTCGTTTTTATATCTAAGGTTTTGCAATCGTCGGGAAACGGGGGAGGCGGGATATTTTTAACTGAGTGTTGAATTGCAATCCATAAGTCATTTCACACCAAAATATAGCCCGTTACGCACGACAAATCACTTTACAATGTTCTGTCATTGTTAGCTCAACTTTTTGAATATGGGCAAAATAATGGCTTGTTTGACTCGGGCAAATCTCCCACCGCACGTTCACTTGAGAATTTAATGAGCGTTTTTTATTCTCTTTAAAAGCTTTGGATCCATAGGTCATTTGAATCTTTAACATGTTTCTGGCATGCATACCCATTTTTAAAACATGTGTAGAAAAAATCTGCTTCATGTAAAATTCCATGATATTAGTTTTGGACTAGTGGAATTTCCCAAACTTGGATAACAAAACTTTTGTGTTCATTTGTGGAGTGTGAATAAATTTTCTTCATTTACTTTTTTTTTATTGTTTTAAACCTTTTCCGTACATCAACTATGAAATTTTCAGTTTGCTGTGATCTATTTGCCTTTTTTGTTTACGGGATGAAGGGAGAGCGAAAAACTCGAAGTTTTGATTTAAGAAAAATGTGTACATCTGAAACGGAAACGCACAATGCACATATGTAGAGAGAGAGTGCCTGTAATTTTTAGGGATTGTAAGCACCTTTTCGTTTTTATATCTCAGGTTTTGCAATCGTCGGGAAAAATGGGTTGCGGAGGATTTTTAACTGAGTGTTGAATTGCAGTCCATAAGTCATTTCATAAAAAAATATAGCCCGTTACGCATGATAAATCACGTTACAATCATCTATGATTAGTTATGTCAGCTTTTTGCAAATGGGCAAAATATTGACATGTTTGACTCGGGCAAATATCCCACCGCAAGTTCACTTGAGAATTTAATGAGCGTTTGTTATTCTCTTTAAAAGCTTTGCTTCCATAGCTCATTTGCATCTTTAACATGTTTCAAACATGCATATCCATTTTAAAAACATGTGTGGCTGAAATCACTCTCTTGCAAAATTCCAAGCTATTAGGGTTAAACTAGTGGAATTTCCCAAAATTGGATAACAAAACTTTTGTGTTCATTTGTGTTGGGCGGATAAATTTTCTTTATTTATATTTTTTATTGTTTTAAATTTTTTCCGTACATCAACTATAAAATTTTCGTTTTTTTGTAAGCTTTTCGCCTTGTTCGTTTTCGGGATGAAGGGAGAGCGAAAAGTAAAAGTTTTGATTTAAGAAAAAAGTGTAGATCTAAAATGGAAAAGCACAATGCAAAATTGTAGGGAGAGATAATTCCAAAGAGTGTCTGTAATTTTTAGGGATTGTATGCTAGTTTTAGTTTTTATATCTCAGTTTTTGCAATCGTCGGGAAAAACTGGTGGCAGAGGATTTTTGACTGAGTGTTGAATTGCAATCCATAAGTCATTTCATACAAAAATATAGCCCGTTACGCATGATAAATCACTTTACAATCATCTATGATTGTTAGATCACATTTTTGAAAATGGGCAAAATAATGACTTGTTAGACTCTGGTAAATATCCCACCGCACGTTCACTTGAGAATTTAATGAGCGTTTGTTATCCTCGTTAAAAGCTTTGGATCCATAAGTCATTTGAATCTTTAACATGTTTGAAGTGTGCATATCCATTTTTAAAACATGTGTAGAAAAAATCTCCTTCATGTAAAATTCCAAGCTTAATAGGGTTGGACTAATGGAATTTCCCAAACTTGGATAACAAAACTTTTGTGTTCATTTGTGGTGTGTGAATAGATATTTTTTATGTACATTAGTTGTTATTTTAAGTATTTTCCACACATCAACTATAACATTTTTATTTTGTTGTGATCTTTTTTGCCTTTTTTGTTTACGGGAATGAAAGGGGGAGCGAAAACTCAAAGTTCTGATTTAAGAAAAAAGTGTA
Organism: Aristolochia californica; assembly: GCF_029961685.1. Classification (NCBI taxonomy): domain Eukaryota; kingdom Viridiplantae; phylum Streptophyta; class Magnoliopsida; order Piperales; family Aristolochiaceae; genus Aristolochia; species Aristolochia californica. The sequence continues at coordinate 12,135 of NW_027182300.1, forward strand.
CATCTAAAATGGAAATGCACAATGCACAAATGTAGAGAGAGATATTTCCAAAGAGTGTCTGTATGTTTTAGGGATCGTATGCACTCTTTCGTTTTTATATCTAAGGTTTTGCAATCGTCGGGAAACGGGGGAGGCGGGATATTTTTAACTGAGTGTTGAATTGCAATCCATAAGTCATTTCACACCAAAATATAGCCCGTTACGCACGACAAATCACTTTACAATGTTCTGTCATTGTTAGCTCAACTTTTTGAATATGGGCAAAATAATGGCTTGTTTGACTCGGGCAAATCTCCCACCGCACGTTCACTTGAGAATTTAATGAGCGTTTTTTATTCTCTTTAAAAGCTTTGGATCCATAGGTCATTTGAATCTTTAACATGTTTCTGGCATGCATACCCATTTTTAAAACATGTGTAGAAAAAATCTGCTTCATGTAAAATTCCATGATATTAGTTTTGGACTAGTGGAATTTCCCAAACTTGGATAACAAAACTTTTGTGTTCATTTGTGGAGTGTGAATAAATTTTCTTCATTTACTTTTTTTTTATTGTTTTAAACCTTTTCCGTACATCAACTATGAAATTTTCAGTTTGCTGTGATCTATTTGCCTTTTTTGTTTACGGGATGAAGGGAGAGCGAAAAACTCGAAGTTTTGATTTAAGAAAAATGTGTACATCTGAAACGGAAACGCACAATGCACATATGTAGAGAGAGAGTGCCTGTAATTTTTAGGGATTGTAAGCACCTTTTCGTTTTTATATCTCAGGTTTTGCAATCGTCGGGAAAAATGGGTTGCGGAGGATTTTTAACTGAGTGTTGAATTGCAGTCCATAAGTCATTTCATAAAAAAATATAGCCCGTTACGCATGATAAATCACGTTACAATCATCTATGATTAGTTATGTCAGCTTTTTGCAAATGGGCAAAATATTGACATGTTTGACTCGGGCAAATATCCCACCGCAAGTTCACTTGAGAATTTAATGAGCGTTTGTTATTCTCTTTAAAAGCTTTGCTTCCATAGCTCATTTGCATCTTTAACATGTTTCAAACATGCATATCCATTTTAAAAACATGTGTGGCTGAAATCACTCTCTTGCAAAATTCCAAGCTATTAGGGTTAAACTAGTGGAATTTCCCAAAATTGGATAACAAAACTTTTGTGTTCATTTGTGTTGGGCGGATAAATTTTCTTTATTTATATTTTTTATTGTTTTAAATTTTTTCCGTACATCAACTATAAAATTTTCGTTTTTTTGTAAGCTTTTCGCCTTGTTCGTTTTCGGGATGAAGGGAGAGCGAAAAGTAAAAGTTTTGATTTAAGAAAAAAGTGTAGATCTAAAATGGAAAAGCACAATGCAAAATTGTAGGGAGAGATAATTCCAAAGAGTGTCTGTAATTTTTAGGGATTGTATGCTAGTTTTAGTTTTTATATCTCAGTTTTTGCAATCGTCGGGAAAAACTGGTGGCAGAGGATTTTTGACTGAGTGTTGAATTGCAATCCATAAGTCATTTCATACAAAAATATAGCCCGTTACGCATGATAAATCACTTTACAATCATCTATGATTGTTAGATCACATTTTTGAAAATGGGCAAAATAATGACTTGTTAGACTCTGGTAAATATCCCACCGCACGTTCACTTGAGAATTTAATGAGCGTTTGTTATCCTCGTTAAAAGCTTTGGATCCATAAGTCATTTGAATCTTTAACATGTTTGAAGTGTGCATATCCATTTTTAAAACATGTGTAGAAAAAATCTCCTTCATGTAAAATTCCAAGCTTAATAGGGTTGGACTAATGGAATTTCCCAAACTTGGATAACAAAACTTTTGTGTTCATTTGTGGTGTGTGAATAGATATTTTTTATGTACATTAGTTGTTATTTTAAGTATTTTCCACACATCAACTATAACATTTTTATTTTGTTGTGATCTTTTTTGCCTTTTTTGTTTACGGGAATGAAAGGGGGAGCGAAAACTCAAAGTTCTGATTTAAGAAAAAAGTGTACATCTAAAATGGAAATGCACAATGCACAAATGTAGAGAGAGATATTTCCAAAGAGTGTCTGTATGTTTTAGGGATCGTATGCACTCTTTCGTTTTTATATCTAAGGTTTTGCAATCGTCGGGAAACGGGGGAGGCGGGATATTTTTAACTGAGTGTTGAATTGCAATCCATAAGTCATTTCACACCAAAATATAGCCCGTTACGCACGACAAATCACTTTACAATGTTCTGTCATTGTTAGCTCAACTTTTTGAATATGGGCAAAATAATGGCTTGTTTGACTCGGGCAAATCTCCCACCGCACGTTCACTTGAGAATTTAATGAGCGTTTTTTATTCTCTTTAAAAGCTTTGGATCCATAGGTCATTTGAATCTTTAACATGTTTCTGGCATGCATACCCATTTTTAAAACATGTGTAGAAAAAATCTGCTTCATGTAAAATTCCATGATATTAGTTTTGGACTAGTGGAATTTCCCAAACTTGGATAACAAAACTTTTGTGTTCATTTGTGGAGTGTGAATAAATTTTCTTCATTTACTTTTTTTTTATTGTTTTAAACCTTTTCCGTACATCAACTATGAAATTTTCAGTTTGCTGTGATCTATTTGCCTTTTTTGTTTACGGGATGAAGGGAGAGCGAAAAACTCGAAGTTTTGATTTAAGAAAAATGTGTACATCTGAAACGGAAACGCACAATGCACATATGTAGAGAGAGAGTGCCTGTAATTTTTAGGGATTGTAAGCACCTTTTCGTTTTTATATCTCAGGTTTTGCAATCGTCGGGAAAAATGGGTTGCGGAGGATTTTTAACTGAGTGTTGAATTGCAGTCCATAAGTCATTTCATAAAAAAATATAGCCCGTTACGCATGATAAATCACGTTACAATCATCTATGATTAGTTATGTCAGCTTTTTGCAAATGGGCAAAATATTGACATGTTTGACTCGGGCAAATATCCCACCGCAAGTTCACTTGAGAATTTAATGAGCGTTTGTTATTCTCTTTAAAAGCTTTGCTTCCATAGCTCATTTGCATCTTTAACATGTTTCAAACATGCATATCCATTTTAAAAACATGTGTGGCTGAAATCACTCTCTTGCAAAATTCCAAGCTATTAGGGTTAAACTAGTGGAATTTCCCAAAATTGGATAACAAAACTTTTGTGTTCATTTGTGTTGGGCGGATAAATTTTCTTTATTTATATTTTTTATTGTTTTAAATTTTTTCCGTACATCAACTATAAAATTTTCGTTTTTTTGTAAGCTTTTCGCCTTGTTCGTTTTCGGGATGAAGGGAGAGCGAAAAGTAAAAGTTTTGATTTAAGAAAAAAGTGTAGATCTAAAATGGAAAAGCACAATGCAAAATTGTAGGGAGAGATAATTCCAAAGAGTGTCTGTAATTTTTAGGGATTGTATGCTAGTTTTAGTTTTTATATCTCAGTTTTTGCAATCGTCGGGAAAAACTGGTGGCAGAGGATTTTTGACTGAGTGTTGAATTGCAATCCATAAGTCATTTCATACAAAAATATAGCCCGTTACGCATGATAAATCACTTTACAATCATCTATGATTGTTAGATCACATTTTTGAAAATGGGCAAAATAATGACTTGTTAGACTCTGGTAAATATCCCACCGCACGTTCACTTGAGAATTTAATGAGCGTTTGTTATCCTCGTTAAAAGCTTTGGATCCATAAGTCATTTGAATCTTTAACATGTTTGAAGTGTGCATATCCATTTTTAAAACATGTGTAGAAAAAATCTCCTTCATGTAAAATTCCAAGCTTAATAGGGTTGGACTAATGGAATTTCCCAAACTTGGATAACAAAACTTTTGTGTTCATTTGTGGTGTGTGAATAGATATTTTTTATGTACATTAGTTGTTATTTTAAGTATTTTCCACACATCAACTATAACATTTTTATTTTGTTGTGATCTTTTTTGCCTTTTTTGTTTACGGGAATGAAAGGGGGAGCGAAAACTCAAAGTTCTGATTTAAGAAAAAAGTGTACATCTAAAATGGAAATGCACAATGCACAAATGTAGAGAGAGATATTTCCAAAGAGTGTCTGTATGTTTTAGGGATCGTATGCACTCTTTCGTTTTTATATCTAAGGTTTTGCAATCGTCGGGAAACGGGGGAGGCGGGATATTTTTAACTGAGTGTTGAATTGCAATCCATAAGTCATTTCACACCAAAATATAGCCCGTTACGCACGACAAATCACTTTACAATGTTCTGTCATTGTTAGCTCAACTTTTTGAATATGGGCAAAATAATGGCTTGTTTGACTCGGGCAAATCTCCCACCGCACGTTCACTTGAGAATTTAATGAGCGTTTTTTATTCTCTTTAAAAGCTTTGGATCCATAGGTCATTTGAATCTTTAACATGTTTCTGGCATGCATACCCATTTTTAAAACATGTGTAGAAAAAATCTGCTTCATGTAAAATTCCATGATATTAGTTTTGGACTAGTGGAATTTCCCAAACTTGGATAACAAAACTTTTGTGTTCATTTGTGGAGTGTGAATAAATTTTCTTCATTTACTTTTTTTTTATTGTTTTAAACCTTTTCCGTACATCAACTATGAAATTTTCAGTTTGCTGTGATCTATTTGCCTTTTTTGTTTACGGGATGAAGGGAGAGCGAAAAACTCGAAGTTTTGATTTAAGAAAAATGTGTACATCTGAAACGGAAACGCACAATGCACATATGTAGAGAGAGAGTGCCTGTAATTTTTAGGGATTGTAAGCACCTTTTCGTTTTTATATCTCAGGTTTTGCAATCGTCGGGAAAAATGGGTTGCGGAGGATTTTTAACTGAGTGTTGAATTGCAGTCCATAAGTCATTTCATAAAAAAATATAGCCCGTTACGCATGATAAATCACGTTACAATCATCTATGATTAGTTATGTCAGCTTTTTGCAAATGGGCAAAATATTGACATGTTTGACTCGGGCAAATATCCCACCGCAAGTTCACTTGAGAATTTAATGAGCGTTTGTTATTCTCTTTAAAAGCTTTGCTTCCATAGCTCATTTGCATCTTTAACATGTTTCAAACATGCATATCCATTTTAAAAACATGTGTGGCTGAAATCACTCTCTTGCAAAATTCCAAGCTATTAGGGTTAAACTAGTGGAATTTCCCAAAATTGGATAACAAAACTTTTGTGTTCATTTGTGTTGGGCGGATAAATTTTCTTTATTTATATTTTTTATTGTTTTAAATTTTTTCCGTACATCAACTATAAAATTTTCGTTTTTTTGTAAGCTTTTCGCCTTGTTCGTTTTCGGGATGAAGGGAGAGCGAAAAGTAAAAGTTTTGATTTAAGAAAAAAGTGTAGATCTAAAATGGAAAAGCACAATGCAAAATTGTAGGGAGAGATAATTCCAAAGAGTGTCTGTAATTTTTAGGGATTGTATGCTAGTTTTAGTTTTTATATCTCAGTTTTTGCAATCGTCGGGAAAAACTGGTGGCAGAGGATTTTTGACTGAGTGTTGAATTGCAATCCATAAGTCATTTCATACAAAAATATAGCCCGTTACGCATGATAAATCACTTTACAATCATCTATGATTGTTAGATCACATTTTTGAAAATGGGCAAAATAATGACTTGTTAGACTCTGGTAAATATCCCACCGCACGTTCACTTGAGAATTTAATGAGCGTTTGTTATCCTCGTTAAAAGCTTTGGATCCATAAGTCATTTGAATCTTTAACATGTTTGAAGTGTGCATATCCATTTTTAAAACATGTGTAGAAAAAATCTCCTTCATGTAAAATTCCAAGCTTAATAGGGTTGGACTAATGGAATTTCCCAAACTTGGATAACAAAACTTTTGTGTTCATTTGTGGTGTGTGAATAGATATTTTTTATGTACATTAGTTGTTATTTTAAGTATTTTCCACACATCAACTATAACATTTTTATTTTGTTGTGATCTTTTTTGCCTTTTTTGTTTACGGGAATGAAAGGGGGAGCGAAAACTCAAAGTTCTGATTTAAGAAAAAAGTGTACATCTAAAATGGAAATGCACAATGCACAAATGTAGAGAGAGATATTTCCAAAGAGTGTCTGTATGTTTTAGGGATCGTATGCACTCTTTCGTTTTTATATCTAAGGTTTTGCAATCGTCGGGAAACGGGGGAGGCGGGATATTTTTAACTGAGTGTTGAATTGCAATCCATAAGTCATTTCACACCAAAATATAGCCCGTTACGCACGACAAATCACTTTACAATGTTCTGTCATTGTTAGCTCAACTTTTTGAATATGGGCAAAATAATGGCTTGTTTGACTCGGGCAAATCTCCCACCGCACGTTCACTTGAGAATTTAATGAGCGTTTGTTATTCTCTTTAAAAGCTTTGGATCCATAGGTCATTTGAATCTTTAACATGTTTCTGGCATGCATACCCATTTTTAAAACATGTGTAGAAAAAATCTGCTTCATGTAAAATTCCATGATATTAGTTTTGGACTAGTGGAATTTCCCAAACTTGGATAACAAAACTTTTGTGTTCATTTGTGGAGTGTGAATAAATTTTCTTCATTTACTTTTTTTTTATTGTTTTAAACCTTTTCCGTACATCAACTATGAAATTTTCAGTTTGCTGTGATCTATTTGCCTTTTTTGTTTACGGGATGAAGGGAGAGCGAAAAACTCGAAGTTTTGATTTAAGAAAAATGTGTACATCTGAAACGGAAACGCACAATGCACATATGTAGAGAGAGAGTGCCTGTAATTTTTAGGGATTGTAAGCACCTTTTCGTTTTTATATCTCAGGTTTTGCAATCGTCGGGAAAAATGGGTTGCGGAGGATTTTTAACTGAGTGTTGAATTGCAGTCCATAAGTCATTTCATAAAAAAATATAGCCCGTTACGCATGATAAATCACGTTACAATCATCTATGATTAGTTATGTCAGCTTTTTGCAAATGGGCAAAATATTGACATGTTTGACTCGGGCAAATATCCCACCGCAAGTTCACTTGAGAATTTAATGAGCGTTTGTTATTCTCTTTAAAAGCTTTGCTTCCATAGCTCATTTGCATCTTTAACATGTTTCAAACATGCATATCCATTTTAAAAACATGTGTGGCTGAAATCACTCTCTTGCAAAATTCCAAGCTATTAGGGTTAAACTAGTGGAATTTCCCAAAATTGGATAACAAAACTTTTGTGTTCATTTGTGTTGGGCGGATAAATTTTCTTTATTTATATTTTTTATTGTTTTAAATTTTTTCCGTACATCAACTATAAAATTTTCGTTTTTTTGTAAGCTTTTCGCCTTGTTCGTTTTCGGGATGAAGGGAGAGCGAAAAGTAAAAGTTTTGATTTAAGAAAAAAGTGTAGATCTAAAATGGAAAAGCACAATGCAAAATTGTAGGGAGAGATAATTCCAAAGAGTGTCTGTAATTTTTAGGGATTGTATGCTAGTTTTAGTTTTTATATCTCAGTTTTTGCAATCGTCGGGAAAAACTGGTGGCAGAGGATTTTTGACTGAGTGTTGAATTGCAATCCATAAGTCATTTCATACAAAAATATAGCCCGTTACGCATGATAAATCACTTTACAATCATCTATGATTGTTAGATCACATTTTTGAAAATGGGCAAAATAATGACTTGTTAGACTCTGGTAAATATCCCACCGCACGTTCACTTGAGAATTTAATGAGCGTTTGTTATCCTCGTTAAAAGCTTTGGATCCATAAGTCATTTGAATCTTTAACATGTTTGAAGTGTGCATATCCATTTTTAAAACATGTGTAGAAAAAATCTCCTTCATGTAAAATTCCAAGCTTAATAGGGTTGGACTAATGGAATTTCCCAAACTTGGATAACAAAACTTTTGTGTTCATTTGTGGTGTGTGAATAGATATTTTTTATGTACATTAGTTGTTATTTTAAGTATTTTCCACACATCAACTATAACATTTTTATTTTGTTGTGATCTTTTTTGCCTTTTTTGTTTACGGGAATGAAAGGGGGAGCGAAAACTCAAAGTTCTGATTTAAGAAAAAAGTGTACATCTAAAATGGAAATGCACAATGCACAAATGTAGAGAGAGATATTTCCAAAGAGTGTCTGTATGTTTTAGGGATCGTATGCACTCTTTCGTTTTTATATCTAAGGTTTTGCAATCGTCGGGAAACGGGGGAGGCGGGATATTTTTAACTGAGTGTTGAATTGCAATCCATAAGTCATTTCACACCAAAATATAGCCCGTTACGCACGACAAATCACTTTACAATGTTCTGTCATTGTTAGCTCAACTTTTTGAATATGGGCAAAATAATGGCTTGTTTGACTCGGGCAAATCTCCCACCGCACGTTCACTTGAGAATTTAATGAGCGTTTGTTATTCTCTTTAAAAGCTTTGGATCCATAGGTCATTTGAATCTTTAACATGTTTCTGGCATGCATACCCATTTTTAAAACATGTGTAGAAAAAATCTGCTTCATGTAAAATTCCATGATATTAGTTTTGGACTAGTGGAATTTCCCAAACTTGGATAACAAAACTTTTGTGTTCATTTGTGGAGTGTGAATAAATTTTCTTCATTTACTTTTTTTTTATTGTTTTAAACCTTTTCCGTACATCAACTATGAAATTTTCAGTTTGCTGTGATCTATTTGCCTTTTTTGTTTACGGGATGAAGGGAGAGCGAAAAACTCGAAGTTTTGATTTAAGAAAAATGTGTACATCTGAAACGGAAACGCACAATGCACATATGTAGAGAGAGAGTGCCTGTAATTTTTAGGGATTGTAAGCACCTTTTCGTTTTTATATCTCAGGTTTTGCAATCGTCGGGAAAAATGGGTTGCGGAGGATTTTTAACTGAGTGTTGAATTGCAGTCCATAAGTCATTTCATAAAAAAATATAGCCCGTTACGCATGATAAATCACGTTACAATCATCTATGATTAGTTATGTCAGCTTTTTGCAAATGGGCAAAATATTGACATGTTTGACTCGGGCAAATATCCCACCGCAAGTTCACTTGAGAATTTAATGAGCGTTTGTTATTCTCTTTAAAAGCTTTGCTTCCATAGCTCATTTGCATCTTTAACATGTTTCAAACATGCATATCCATTTTAAAAACATGTGTGGCTGAAATCACTCTCTTGCAAAATTCCAAGCTATTAGGGTTAAACTAGTGGAATTTCCCAAAATTGGATAACAAAACTTTTGTGTTCATTTGTGTTGGGCGGATAAATTTTCTTTATTTATATTTTTTATTGTTTTAAATTTTTTCCGTACATCAACTATAAAATTTTCGTTTTTTTGTAAGCTTTTCGCCTTGTTCGTTTTCGGGATGAAGGGAGAGCGAAAAGTAAAAGTTTTGATTTAAGAAAAAAGTGTAGATCTAAAATGGAAAAGCACAATGCAAAATTGTAGGGAGAGATAATTCCAAAGAGTGTCTGTAATTTTTAGGGATTGTATGCTAGTTTTAGTTTTTATATCTCAGTTTTTGCAATCGTCGGGAAAAACTGGTGGCAGAGGATTTTTGACTGAGTGTTGAATTGCAATCCATAAGTCATTTCATACAAAAATATAGCCCGTTACGCATGATAAATCACTTTACAATCATCTATGATTGTTAGATCACATTTTTGAAAATGGGCAAAATAATGACTTGTTAGACTCTGGTAAATATCCCACCGCACGTTCACTTGAGAATTTAATGAGCGTTTGTTATCCTCGTTAAAAGCTTTGGATCCATAAGTCATTTGAATCTTTAACATGTTTGAAGTGTGCATATCCATTTTTAAAACATGTGTAGAAAAAATCTCCTTCATGTAAAATTCCAAGCTTAATAGGGTTGGACTAATGGAATTTCCCAAACTTGGATAACAAAACTTTTGTGTTCATTTGTGGTGTGTGAATAGATATTTTTTATGTACATTAGTTGTTATTTTAAGTATTTTCCACACATCAACTATAACATTTTTATTTTGTTGTGATCTTTTTTGCCTTTTTTGTTTACGGGAATGAAAGGGGGAGCGAAAACTCAAAGTTCTGATTTAAGAAAAAAGTGTACATCTAAAATGGAAATGCACAATGCACAAATGTAGAGAGAGATATTTCCAAAGAGTGTCTGTATGTTTTAGGGATCGTATGCACTCTTTCGTTTTTATATCTAAGGTTTTGCAATCGTCGGGAAACGGGGGAGGCGGGATATTTTTAACTGAGTGTTGAATTGCAATCCATAAGTCATTTCACACCAAAATATAGCCCGTTACGCACGACAAATCACTTTACAATGTTCTGTCATTGTTAGCTCAACTTTTTGAATATGGGCAAAATAATGGCTTGTTTGACTCGGGCAAATCTCCCACCGCACGTTCACTTGAGAATTTAATGAGCGTTTTTTATTCTCTTTAAAAGCTTTGGATCCATAGGTCATTTGAATCTTTAACATGTTTCTGGCATGCATACCCATTTTTAAAACATGTGTAGAAAAAATCTGCTTCATGTAAAATTCCATGATATTAGTTTTGGACTAGTGGAATTTCCCAAACTTGGATAACAAAACTTTTGTGTTCATTTGTGGAGTGTGAATAAATTTTCTTCATTTACTTTTTTTTTATTGTTTTAAACCTTTTCCGTACATCAACTATGAAATTTTCAGTTTGCTGTGATCTATTTGCCTTTTTTGTTTACGGGATGAAGGGAGAGCGAAAAACTCGAAGTTTTGATTTAAGAAAAATGTGTACATCTGAAACGGAAACGCACAATGCACATATGTAGAGAGAGAGTGCCTGTAATTTTTAGGGATTGTAAGCACCTTTTCGTTTTTATATCTCAGGTTTTGCAATCGTCGGGAAAAATGGGTTGCGGAGGATTTTTAACTGAGTGTTGAATTGCAGTCCATAAGTCATTTCATAAAAAAATATAGCCCGTTACGCATGATAAATCACGTTACAATCATCTATGATTAGTTATGTCAGCTTTTTGCAAATGGGCAAAATATTGACATGTTTGACTCGGGCAAATATCCCACCGCAAGTTCACTTGAGAATTTAATGAGCGTTTGTTATTCTCTTTAAAAGCTTTGCTTCCATAGCTCATTTGCATCTTTAACATGTTTCAAACATGCATATCCATTTTAAAAACATGTGTGGCTGAAATCACTCTCTTGCAAAATTCCAAGCTATTAGGGTTAAACTAGTGGAATTTCCCAAAATTGGATAACAAAACTTTTGTGTTCATTTGTGTTGGGCGGATAAATTTTCTTTATTTATATTTTTTATTGTTTTAAATTTTTTCCGTACATCAACTATAAAATTTTCGTTTTTTTGTAAGCTTTTCGCCTTGTTCGTTTTCGGGATGAAGGGAGAGCGAAAAGTAAAAGTTTTGATTTAAGAAAAAAGTGTAGATCTAAAATGGAAAAGCACAATGCAAAATTGTAGGGAGAGATAATTCCAAAGAGTGTCTGTAATTTTTAGGGATTGTATGCTAGTTTTAGTTTTTATATCTCAGTTTTTGCAATCGTCGGGAAAAACTGGTGGCAGAGGATTTTTGACTGAGTGTTGAATTGCAATCCATAAGTCATTTCATACAAAAATATAGCCCGTTACGCATGATAAATCACTTTACAATCATCTATGATTGTTAGATCACATTTTTGAAAATGGGCAAAATAATGACTTGTTAGACTCTGGTAAATATCCCACCGCACGTTCACTTGAGAATTTAATGAGCGTTTGTTATCCTCGTTAAAAGCTTTGGATCCATAAGTCATTTGAATCTTTAACATGTTTGAAGTGTGCATATCCATTTTTAAAACATGTGTAGAAAAAATCTCCTTCATGTAAAATTCCAAGCTTAATAGGGTTGGACTAATGGAATTTCCCAAACTTGGATAACAAAACTTTTGTGTTCATTTGTGGTGTGTGAATAGATATTTTTTATGTACATTAGTTGTTATTTTAAGTATTTTCCACACATCAACTATAACATTTTTATTTTGTTGTGATCTTTTTTGCCTTTTTTGTTTACGGGAATGAAAGGGGGAGCGAAAACTCAAAGTTCTGATTTAAGAAAAAAGTGTACATCTAAAATGGAAATGCACAATGCACAAATGTAGAGAGAGATATTTCCAAAGAGTGTCTGTATGTTTTAGGGATCGTATGCACTCTTTCGTTTTTATATCTAAGGTTTTGCAATCGTCGGGAAACGGGGGAGGCGGGATATTTTTAACTGAGTGTTGAATTGCAATCCATAAGTCATTTCACACCAAAATATAGCCCGTTACGCACGACAAATCACTTTACAATGTTCTGTCATTGTTAGCTCAACTTTTTGAATATGGGCAAAATAATGGCTTGTTTGACTCGGGCAAATCTCCCACCGCACGTTCACTTGAGAATTTAATGAGCGTTTGTTATTCTCTTTAAAAGCTTTGGATCCATAGGTCATTTGAATCTTTAACATGTTTCTGGCATGCATACCCATTTTTAAAACATGTGTAGAAAAAATCTGCTTCATGTAAAATTCCATGATATTAGTTTTGGACTAGTGGAATTTCCCAAACTTGGATAACAAAACTTTTGTGTTCATTTGTGGAGTGTGAATAAATTTTCTTCATTTACTTTTTTTTTATTGTTTTAAACCTTTTCCGTACATCAACTATGAAATTTTCAGTTTGCTGTGATCTATTTGCCTTTTTTGTTTACGGGATGAAGGGAGAGCGAAAAACTCGAAGTTTTGATTTAAGAAAAATGTGTACATCTGAAACGGAAACGCACAATGCACATATGTAGAGAGAGAGTGCCTGTAATTTTTAGGGATTGTAAGCACCTTTTCGTTTTTATATCTCAGGTTTTGCAATCGTCGGGAAAAATGGGTTGCGGAGGATTTTTAACTGAGTGTTGAATTGCAGTCCATAAGTCATTTCATAAAAAAATATAGCCCGTTACGCATGATAAATCACGTTACAATCATCTATGATTAGTTATGTCAGCTTTTTGCAAATGGGCAAAATATTGACATGTTTGACTCGGGCAAATATCCCACCGCAAGTTCACTTGAGAATTTAATGAGCGTTTGTTATTCTCTTTAAAAGCTTTGCTTCCATAGCTCATTTGCATCTTTAACATGTTTCAAACATGCATATCCATTTTAAAAACATGTGTGGCTGAAATCACTCTCTTGCAAAATTCCAAGCTATTAGGGTTAAACTAGTGGAATTTCCCAAAATTGGATAACAAAACTTTTGTGTTCATTTGTGTTGGGCGGATAAATTTTCTTTATTTATATTTTTTATTGTTTTAAATTTTTTCCGTACATCAACTATAAAATTTTCGTTTTTTTGTAAGCTTTTCGCCTTGTTCGTTTTCGGGATGAAGGGAGAGCGAAAAGTAAAAGTTTTGATTTAAGAAAAAAGTGTAGATCTAAAATGGAAAAGCACAATGCAAAATTGTAGGGAGAGATAATTCCAAAGAGTGTCTGTAATTTTTAGGGATTGTATGCTAGTTTTAGTTTTTATATCTCAGTTTTTGCAATCGTCGGGAAAAACTGGTGGCAGAGGATTTTTGACTGAGTGTTGAATTGCAATCCATAAGTCATTTCATACAAAAATATAGCCCGTTACGCATGATAAATCACTTTACAATCATCTATGATTGTTAGATCACATTTTTGAAAATGGGCAAAATAATGACTTGTTAGACTCTGGTAAATATCCCACCGCACGTTCACTTGAGAATTTAATGAGCGTTTGTTATCCTCGTTAAAAGCTTTGGATCCATAAGTCATTTGAATCTTTAACATGTTTGAAGTGTGCATATCCATTTTTAAAACATGTGTAGAAAAAATCTCCTTCATGTAAAATTCCAAGCTTAATAGGGTTGGACTAATGGAATTTCCCAAACTTGGATAACAAAACTTTTGTGTTCATTTGTGGTGTGTGAATAGATATTTTTTATGTACATTAGTTGTTATTTTAAGTATTTTCCACACATCAACTATAACATTTTTATTTTGTTGTGATCTTTTTTGCCTTTTTTGTTTACGGGAATGAAAGGGGGAGCGAAAACTCAAAGTTCTGATTTAAGAAAAAAGTGTACATCTAAAATGGAAATGCACAATGCACAAATGTAGAGAGAGATATTTCCAAAGAGTGTCTGTATGTTTTAGGGATCGTATGCACTCTTTCGTTTTTATATCTAAGGTTTTGCAATCGTCGGGAAACGGGGGAGGCGGGATATTTTTAACTGAGTGTTGAATTGCAATCCATAAGTCATTTCACACCAAAATATAGCCCGTTACGCACGACAAATCACTTTACAATGTTCTGTCATTGTTAGCTCAACTTTTTGAATATGGGCAAAATAATGGCTTGTTTGACTCGGGCAAATCTCCCACCGCACGTTCACTTGAGAATTTAATGAGCGTTTGTTATTCTCTTTAAAAGCTTTGGATCCATAGGTCATTTGAATCTTTAACATGTTTCTGGCATGCATACCCATTTTTAAAACATGTGTAGAAAAAATCTGCTTCATGTAAAATTCCATGATATTAGTTTTGGACTAGTGGAATTTCCCAAACTTGGATAACAAAACTTTTGTGTTCATTTGTGGAGTGTGAATAAATTTTCTTCATTTACTTTTTTTTTATTGTTTTAAACCTTTTCCGTACATCAACTATGAAATTTTCAGTTTGCTGTGATCTATTTGCCTTTTTTGTTTACGGGATGAAGGGAGAGCGAAAAACTCGAAGTTTTGATTTAAGAAAAATGTGTACATCTGAAACGGAAACGCACAATGCACATATGTAGAGAGAGAGTGCCTGTAATTTTTAGGGATTGTAAGCACCTTTTCGTTTTTATATCTCAGGTTTTGCAATCGTCGGGAAAAATGGGTTGCGGAGGATTTTTAACTGAGTGTTGAATTGCAGTCCATAAGTCATTTCATAAAAAAATATAGCCCGTTACGCATGATAAATCACGTTACAATCATCTATGATTAGTTATGTCAGCTTTTTGCAAATGGGCAAAATATTGACATGTTTGACTCGGGCAAATATCCCACCGCAAGTTCACTTGAGAATTTAATGAGCGTTTGTTATTCTCTTTAAAAGCTTTGCTTCCATAGCTCATTTGCATCTTTAACATGTTTCAAACATGCATATCCATTTTAAAAACATGTGTGGCTGAAATCACTCTCTTGCAAAATTCCAAGCTATTAGGGTTAAACTAGTGGAATTTCCCAAAATTGGATAACAAAACTTTTGTGTTCATTTGTGTTGGGCGGATAAATTTTCTTTATTTATATTTTTTATTGTTTTAAATTTTTTCCGTACATCAACTATAAAATTTTCGTTTTTTTGTAAGCTTTTCGCCTTGTTCGTTTTCGGGATGAAGGGAGAGCGAAAAGTAAAAGTTTTGATTTAAGAAAAAAGTGTAGATCTAAAATGGAAAAGCACAATGCAAAATTGTAGGGAGAGATAATTCCAAAGAGTGTCTGTAATTTTTAGGGATTGTATGCTAGTTTTAGTTTTTATATCTCAGTTTTTGCAATCGTCGGGAAAAACTGGTGGCAGAGGATTTTTGACTGAGTGTTGAATTGCAATCCATAAGTCATTTCATACAAAAATATAGCCCGTTACGCATGATAAATCACTTTACAATCATCTATGATTGTTAGATCACATTTTTGAAAATGGGCAAAATAATGACTTGTTAGACTCTGGTAAATATCCCACCGCACGTTCACTTGAGAATTTAATGAGCGTTTGTTATCCTCGTTAAAAGCTTTGGATCCATAAGTCATTTGAATCTTTAACATGTTTGAAGTGTGCATATCCATTTTTAAAACATGTGTAGAAAAAATCTCCTTCATGTAAAATTCCAAGCTTAATAGGGTTGGACTAATGGAATTTCCCAAACTTGGATAACAAAACTTTTGTGTTCATTTGTGGTGTGTGAATAGATATTTTTTATGTACATTAGTTGTTATTTTAAGTATTTTCCACACATCAACTATAACATTTTTATTTTGTTGTGATCTTTTTTGCCTTTTTTGTTTACGGGAATGAAAGGGGGAGCGAAAACTCAAAGTTCTGATTTAAGAAAAAAGTGTACATCTAAAATGGAAATGCACAATGCACAAATGTAGAGAGAGATATTTCCAAAGAGTGTCTGTATGTTTTAGGGATCGTATGCACTCTTTCGTTTTTATATCTAAGGTTTTGCAATCGTCGGGAAACGGGGGAGGCGGGATATTTTTAACTGAGTGTTGAATTGCAATCCATAAGTCATTTCACACCAAAATATAGCCCGTTACGCACGACAAATCACTTTACAATGTTCTGTCATTGTTAGCTCAACTTTTTGAATATGGGCAAAATAATGGCTTGTTTGACTCGGGCAAATCTCCCACCGCACGTTCACTTGAGAATTTAATGAGCGTTTGTTATTCTCTTTAAAAGCTTTGGATCCATAGGTCATTTGAATCTTTAACATGTTTCTGGCATGCATACCCATTTTTAAAACATGTGTAGAAAAAATCTGCTTCATGTAAAATTCCATGATATTAGTTTTGGACTAGTGGAATTTCCCAAACTTGGATAACAAAACTTTTGTGTTCATTTGTGGAGTGTGAATAAATTTTCTTCATTTACTTTTTTTTTATTGTTTTAAACCTTTTCCGTACATCAACTATGAAATTTTCAGTTTGCTGTGATCTATTTGCCTTTTTTGTTTACGGGATGAAGGGAGAGCGAAAAACTCGAAGTTTTGATTTAAGAAAAATGTGTACATCTGAAACGGAAACGCACAATGCACATATGTAGAGAGAGAGTGCCTGTAATTTTTAGGGATTGTAAGCACCTTTTCGTTTTTATATCTCAGGTTTTGCAATCGTCGGGAAAAATGGGTTGCGGAGGATTTTTAACTGAGTGTTGAATTGCAGTCCATAAGTCATTTCATAAAAAAATATAGCCCGTTACGCATGATAAATCACGTTACAATCATCTATGATTAGTTATGTCAGCTTTTTGCAAATGGGCAAAATATTGACATGTTTGACTCGGGCAAATATCCCACCGCAAGTTCACTTGAGAATTTAATGAGCGTTTGTTATTCTCTTTAAAAGCTTTGCTTCCATAGCTCATTTGCATCTTTAACATGTTTCAAACATGCATATCCATTTTAAAAACATGTGTGGCTGAAATCACTCTCTTGCAAAATTCCAAGCTATTAGGGTTAAACTAGTGGAATTTCCCAAAATTGGATAACAAAACTTTTGTGTTCATTTGTGTTGGGCGGATAAATTTTCTTTATTTATATTTTTTATTGTTTTAAATTTTTTCCGTACATCAACTATAAAATTTTCGTTTTTTTGTAAGCTTTTCGCCTTGTTCGTTTTCGGGATGAAGGGAGAGCGAAAAGTAAAAGTTTTGATTTAAGAAAAAAGTGTAGATCTAAAATGGAAAAGCACAATGCAAAATTGTAGGGAGAGATAATTCCAAAGAGTGTCTGTAATTTTTAGGGATTGTATGCTAGTTTTAGTTTTTATATCTCAGTTTTTGCAATCGTCGGGAAAAACTGGTGGCAGAGGATTTTTGACTGAGTGTTGAATTGCAATCCATAAGTCATTTCATACAAAAATATAGCCCGTTACGCATGATAAATCACTTTACAATCATCTATGATTGTTAGATCACATTTTTGAAAATGGGCAAAATAATGACTTGTTAGACTCTGGTAAATATCCCACCGCACGTTCACTTGAGAATTTAATGAGCGTTTGTTATCCTCGTTAAAAGCTTTGGATCCATAAGTCATTTGAATCTTTAACATGTTTGAAGTGTGCATATCCATTTTTAAAACATGTGTAGAAAAAATCTCCTTCATGTAAAATTCCAAGCTTAATAGGGTTGGACTAATGGAATTTCCCAAACTTGGATAACAAAACTTTTGTGTTCATTTGTGGTGTGTGAATAGATATTTTTTATGTACATTAGTTGTTATTTTAAGTATTTTCCACACATCAACTATAACATTTTTATTTTGTTGTGATCTTTTTTGCCTTTTTTGTTTACGGGAATGAAAGGGGGAGCGAAAACTCAAAGTTCTGATTTAAGAAAAAAGTGTACATCTAAAATGGAAATGCACAATGCACAAATGTAGAGAGAGATATTTCCAAAGAGTGTCTGTATGTTTTAGGGATCGTATGCACTCTTTCGTTTTTATATCTAAGGTTTTGCAATCGTCGGGAAACGGGGGAGGCGGGATATTTTTAACTGAGTGTTGAATTGCAATCCATAAGTCATTTCACACCAAAATATAGCCCGTTACGCACGACAAATCACTTTACAATGTTCTGTCATTGTTAGCTCAACTTTTTGAATATGGGCAAAATAATGGCTTGTTTGACTCGGGCAAATCTCCCACCGCACGTTCACTTGAGAATTTAATGAGCGTTTTTTATTCTCTTTAAAAGCTTTGGATCCATAGGTCATTTGAATCTTTAACATGTTTCTGGCATGCATACCCATTTTTAAAACATGTGTAGAAAAAATCTGCTTCATGTAAAATTCCATGATATTAGTTTTGGACTAGTGGAATTTCCCAAACTTGGATAACAAAACTTTTGTGTTCATTTGTGGAGTGTGAATAAATTTTCTTCATTTACTTTTTTTTTATTGTTTTAAACCTTTTCCGTACATCAACTATGAAATTTTCAGTTTGCTGTGATCTATTTGCCTTTTTTGTTTACGGGATGAAGGGAGAGCGAAAAACTCGAAGTTTTGATTTAAGAAAAATGTGTACATCTGAAACGGAAACGCACAATGCACATATGTAGAGAGAGAGTGCCTGTAATTTTTAGGGATTGTAAGCACCTTTTCGTTTTTATATCTCAGGTTTTGCAATCGTCGGGAAAAATGGGTTGCGGAGGATTTTTAACTGAGTGTTGAATTGCAGTCCATAAGTCATTTCATAAAAAAATATAGCCCGTTACGCATGATAAATCACGTTACAATCATCTATGATTAGTTATGTCAGCTTTTTGCAAATGGGCAAAATATTGACATGTTTGACTCGGGCAAATATCCCACCGCAAGTTCACTTGAGAATTTAATGAGCGTTTGTTATTCTCTTTAAAAGCTTTGCTTCCATAGCTCATTTGCATCTTTAACATGTTTCAAACATGCATATCCATTTTAAAAACATGTGTGGCTGAAATCACTCTCTTGCAAAATTCCAAGCTATTAGGGTTAAACTAGTGGAATTTCCCAAAATTGGATAACAAAACTTTTGTGTTCATTTGTGTTGGGCGGATAAATTTTCTTTATTTATATTTTTTATTGTTTTAAATTTTTTCCGTACATCAACTATAAAATTTTCGTTTTTTTGTAAGCTTTTCGCCTTGTTCGTTTTCGGGATGAAGGGAGAGCGAAAAGTAAAAGTTTTGATTTAAGAAAAAAGTGTAGATCTAAAATGGAAAAGCACAATGCAAAATTGTAGGGAGAGATAATTCCAAAGAGTGTCTGTAATTTTTAGGGATTGTATGCTAGTTTTAGTTTTTATATCTCAGTTTTTGCAATCGTCGGGAAAAACTGGTGGCAGAGGATTTTTGACTGAGTGTTGAATTGCAATCCATAAGTCATTTCATACAAAAATATAGCCCGTTACGCATGATAAATCACTTTACAATCATCTATGATTGTTAGATCACATTTTTGAAAATGGGCAAAATAATGACTTGTTAGACTCTGGTAAATATCCCACCGCACGTTCACTTGAGAATTTAATGAGCGTTTGTTATCCTCGTTAAAAGCTTTGGATCCATAAGTCATTTGAATCTTTAACATGTTTGAAGTGTGCATATCCATTTTTAAAACATGTGTAGAAAAAATCTCCTTCATGTAAAATTCCAAGCTTAATAGGGTTGGACTAATGGAATTTCCCAAACTTGGATAACAAAACTTTTGTGTTCATTTGTGGTGTGTGAATAGATATTTTTTATGTACATTAGTTGTTATTTTAAGTATTTTCCACACATCAACTATAACATTTTTATTTTGTTGTGATCTTTTTTGCCTTTTTTGTTTACGGGAATGAAAGGGGGAGCGAAAACTCAAAGTTCTGATTTAAGAAAAAAGTGTACATCTAAAATGGAAATGCACAATGCACAAATGTAGAGAGAGATATTTCCAAAGAGTGTCTGTATGTTTTAGGGATCGTATGCACTCTTTCGTTTTTATATCTAAGGTTTTGCAATCGTCGGGAAACGGGGGAGGCGGGATATTTTTAACTGAGTGTTGAATTGCAATCCATAAGTCATTTCACACCAAAATATAGCCCGTTACGCACGACAAATCACTTTACAATGTTCTGTCATTGTTAGCTCAACTTTTTGAATATGGGCAAAATAATGGCTTGTTTGACTCGGGCAAATCTCCCACCGCACGTTCACTTGAGAATTTAATGAGCGTTTTTTATTCTCTTTAAAAGCTTTGGATCCATAGGTCATTTGAATCTTTAACATGTTTCTGGCATGCATACCCATTTTTAAAACATGTGTAGAAAAAATCTGCTTCATGTAAAATTCCATGATATTAGTTTTGGACTAGTGGAATTTCCCAAACTTGGATAACAAAACTTTTGTGTTCATTTGTGGAGTGTGAATAAATTTTCTTCATTTACTTTTTTTTTATTGTTTTAAACCTTTTCCGTACATCAACTATGAAATTTTCAGTTTGCTGTGATCTATTTGCCTTTTTTGTTTACGGGATGAAGGGAGAGCGAAAAACTCGAAGTTTTGATTTAAGAAAAATGTGTACATCTGAAACGGAAACGCACAATGCACATATGTAGAGAGAGAGTGCCTGTAATTTTTAGGGATTGTAAGCACCTTTTCGTTTTTATATCTCAGGTTTTGCAATCGTCGGGAAAAATGGGTTGCGGAGGATTTTTAACTGAGTGTTGAATTGCAGTCCATAAGTCATTTCATAAAAAAATATAGCCCGTTACGCATGATAAATCACGTTACAATCATCTATGATTAGTTATGTCAGCTTTTTGCAAATGGGCAAAATATTGACATGTTTGACTCGGGCAAATATCCCACCGCAAGTTCACTTGAGAATTTAATGAGCGTTTGTTATTCTCTTTAAAAGCTTTGCTTCCATAGCTCATTTGCATCTTTAACATGTTTCAAACATGCATATCCATTTTAAAAACATGTGTGGCTGAAATCACTCTCTTGCAAAATTCCAAGCTATTAGGGTTAAACTAGTGGAATTTCCCAAAATTGGATAACAAAACTTTTGTGTTCATTTGTGTTGGGCGGATAAATTTTCTTTATTTATATTTTTTATTGTTTTAAATTTTTTCCGTACATCAACTATAAAATTTTCGTTTTTTTGTAAGCTTTTCGCCTTGTTCGTTTTCGGGATGAAGGGAGAGCGAAAAGTAAAAGTTTTGATTTAAGAAAAAAGTGTAGATCTAAAATGGAAAAGCACAATGCAAAATTGTAGGGAGAGATAATTCCAAAGAGTGTCTGTAATTTTTAGGGATTGTATGCTAGTTTTAGTTTTTATATCTCAGTTTTTGCAATCGTCGGGAAAAACTGGTGGCAGAGGATTTTTGACTGAGTGTTGAATTGCAATCCATAAGTCATTTCATACAAAAATATAGCCCGTTACGCATGATAAATCACTTTACAATCATCTATGATTGTTAGATCACATTTTTGAAAATGGGCAAAATAATGACTTGTTAGACTCTGGTAAATATCCCACCGCACGTTCACTTGAGAATTTAATGAGCGTTTGTTATCCTCGTTAAAAGCTTTGGATCCATAAGTCATTTGAATCTTTAACATGTTTGAAGTGTGCATATCCATTTTTAAAACATGTGTAGAAAAAATCTCCTTCATGTAAAATTCCAAGCTTAATAGGGTTGGACTAATGGAATTTCCCAAACTTGGATAACAAAACTTTTGTGTTCATTTGTGGTGTGTGAATAGATATTTTTTATGTACATTAGTTGTTATTTTAAGTATTTTCCACACATCAACTATAACATTTTTATTTTGTTGTGATCTTTTTTGCCTTTTTTGTTTACGGGAATGAAAGGGGGAGCGAAAACTCAAAGTTCTGATTTAAGAAAAAAGTGTACATCTAAAATGGAAATGCACAATGCACAAATGTAGAGAGAGATATTTCCAAAGAGTGTCTGTATGTTTTAGGGATCGTATGCACTCTTTCGTTTTTATATCTAAGGTTTTGCAATCGTCGGGAAACGGGGGAGGCGGGATATTTTTAACTGAGTGTTGAATTGCAATCCATAAGTCATTTCACACCAAAATATAGCCCGTTACGCACGACAAATCACTTTACAATGTTCTGTCATTGTTAGCTCAACTTTTTGAATATGGGCAAAATAATGGCTTGTTTGACTCGGGCAAATCTCCCACCGCACGTTCACTTGAGAATTTAATGAGCGTTTTTTATTCTCTTTAAAAGCTTTGGATCCATAGGTCATTTGAATCTTTAACATGTTTCTGGCATGCATACCCATTTTTAAAACATGTGTAGAAAAAATCTGCTTCATGTAAAATTCCATGATATTAGTTTTGGACTAGTGGAATTTCCCAAACTTGGATAACAAAACTTTTGTGTTCATTTGTGGAGTGTGAATAAATTTTCTTCATTTACTTTTTTTTTATTGTTTTAAACCTTTTCCGTACATCAACTATGAAATTTTCAGTTTGCTGTGATCTATTTGCCTTTTTTGTTTACGGGATGAAGGGAGAGCGAAAAACTCGAAGTTTTGATTTAAGAAAAATGTGTACATCTGAAACGGAAACGCACAATGCACATATGTAGAGAGAGAGTGCCTGTAATTTTTAGGGATTGTAAGCACCTTTTCGTTTTTATATCTCAGGTTTTGCAATCGTCGGGAAAAATGGGTTGCGGAGGATTTTTAACTGAGTGTTGAATTGCAGTCCATAAGTCATTTCATAAAAAAATATAGCCCGTTACGCATGATAAATCACGTTACAATCATCTATGATTAGTTATGTCAGCTTTTTGCAAATGGGCAAAATATTGACATGTTTGACTCGGGCAAATATCCCACCGCAAGTTCACTTGAGAATTTAATGAGCGTTTGTTATTCTCTTTAAAAGCTTTGCTTCCATAGCTCATTTGCATCTTTAACATGTTTCAAACATGCATATCCATTTTAAAAACATGTGTGGCTGAAATCACTCTCTTGCAAAATTCCAAGCTATTAGGGTTAAACTAGTGGAATTTCCCAAAATTGGATAACAAAACTTTTGTGTTCATTTGTGTTGGGCGGATAAATTTTCTTTATTTATATTTTTTATTGTTTTAAATTTTTTCCGTACATCAACTATAAAATTTTCGTTTTTTTGTAAGCTTTTCGCCTTGTTCGTTTTCGGGATGAAGGGAGAGCGAAAAGTAAAAGTTTTGATTTAAGAAAAAAGTGTAGATCTAAAATGGAAAAGCACAATGCAAAATTGTAGGGAGAGATAATTCCAAAGAGTGTCTGTAATTTTTAGGGATTGTATGCTAGTTTTAGTTTTTATATCTCAGTTTTTGCAATCGTCGGGAAAAACTGGTGGCAGAGGATTTTTGACTGAGTGTTGAATTGCAATCCATAAGTCATTTCATACAAAAATATAGCCCGTTACGCATGATAAATCACTTTACAATCATCTATGATTGTTAGATCACATTTTTGAAAATGGGCAAAATAATGACTTGTTAGACTCTGGTAAATATCCCACCGCACGTTCACTTGAGAATTTAATGAGCGTTTGTTATCCTCGTTAAAAGCTTTGGATCCATAAGTCATTTGAATCTTTAACATGTTTGAAGTGTGCATATCCATTTTTAAAACATGTGTAGAAAAAATCTCCTTCATGTAAAATTCCAAGCTTAATAGGGTTGGACTAATGGAATTTCCCAAACTTGGATAACAAAACTTTTGTGTTCATTTGTGGTGTGTGAATAGATATTTTTTATGTACATTAGTTGTTATTTTAAGTATTTTCCACACATCAACTATAACATTTTTATTTTGTTGTGATCTTTTTTGCCTTTTTTGTTTACGGGAATGAAAGGGGGAGCGAAAACTCAAAGTTCTGATTTAAGAAAAAAGTGTACATCTAAAATGGAAATGCACAATGCACAAATGTAGAGAGAGATATTTCCAAAGAGTGTCTGTATGTTTTAGGGATCGTATGCACTCTTTCGTTTTTATATCTAAGGTTTTGCAATCGTCGGGAAACGGGGGAGGCGGGATATTTTTAACTGAGTGTTGAATTGCAATCCATAAGTCATTTCACACCAAAATATAGCCCGTTACGCACGACAAATCACTTTACAATGTTCTGTCATTGTTAGCTCAACTTTTTGAATATGGGCAAAATAATGGCTTGTTTGACTCGGGCAAATCTCCCACCGCACGTTCACTTGAGAATTTAATGAGCGTTTTTTATTCTCTTTAAAAGCTTTGGATCCATAGGTCATTTGAATCTTTAACATGTTTCTGGCATGCATACCCATTTTTAAAACATGTGTAGAAAAAATCTGCTTCATGTAAAATTCCATGATATTAGTTTTGGACTAGTGGAATTTCCCAAACTTGGATAACAAAACTTTTGTGTTCATTTGTGGAGTGTGAATAAATTTTCTTCATTTACTTTTTTTTTATTGTTTTAAACCTTTTCCGTACATCAACTATGAAATTTTCAGTTTGCTGTGATCTATTTGCCTTTTTTGTTTACGGGATGAAGGGAGAGCGAAAAACTCGAAGTTTTGATTTAAGAAAAATGTGTACATCTGAAACGGAAACGCACAATGCACATATGTAGAGAGAGAGTGCCTGTAATTTTTAGGGATTGTAAGCACCTTTTCGTTTTTATATCTCAGGTTTTGCAATCGTCGGGAAAAATGGGTTGCGGAGGATTTTTAACTGAGTGTTGAATTGCAGTCCATAAGTCATTTCATAAAAAAATATAGCCCGTTACGCATGATAAATCACGTTACAATCATCTATGATTAGTTATGTCAGCTTTTTGCAAATGGGCAAAATATTGACATGTTTGACTCGGGCAAATATCCCACCGCAAGTTCACTTGAGAATTTAATGAGCGTTTGTTATTCTCTTTAAAAGCTTTGCTTCCATAGCTCATTTGCATCTTTAACATGTTTCAAACATGCATATCCATTTTAAAAACATGTGTGGCTGAAATCACTCTCTTGCAAAATTCCAAGCTATTAGGGTTAAACTAGTGGAATTTCCCAAAATTGGATAACAAAACTTTTGTGTTCATTTGTGTTGGGCGGATAAATTTTCTTTATTTATATTTTTTATTGTTTTAAATTTTTTCCGTACATCAACTATAAAATTTTCGTTTTTTTGTAAGCTTTTCGCCTTGTTCGTTTTCGGGATGAAGGGAGAGCGAAAAGTAAAAGTTTTGATTTAAGAAAAAAGTGTAGATCTAAAATGGAAAAGCACAATGCAAAATTGTAGGGAGAGATAATTCCAAAGAGTGTCTGTAATTTTTAGGGATTGTATGCTAGTTTTAGTTTTTATATCTCAGTTTTTGCAATCGTCGGGAAAAACTGGTGGCAGAGGATTTTTGACTGAGTGTTGAATTGCAATCCATAAGTCATTTCATACAAAAATATAGCCCGTTACGCATGATAAATCACTTTACAATCATCTATGATTGTTAGATCACATTTTTGAAAATGGGCAAAATAATGACTTGTTAGACTCTGGTAAATATCCCACCGCACGTTCACTTGAGAATTTAATGAGCGTTTGTTATCCTCGTTAAAAGCTTTGGATCCATAAGTCATTTGAATCTTTAACATGTTTGAAGTGTGCATATCCATTTTTAAAACATGTGTAGAAAAAATCTCCTTCATGTAAAATTCCAAGCTTAATAGGGTTGGACTAATGGAATTTCCCAAACTTGGATAACAAAACTTTTGTGTTCATTTGTGGTGTGTGAATAGATATTTTTTATGTACATTAGTTGTTATTTTAAGTATTTTCCACACATCAACTATAACATTTTTATTTTGTTGTGATCTTTTTTGCCTTTTTTGTTTACGGGAATGAAAGGGGGAGCGAAAACTCAAAGTTCTGATTTAAGAAAAAAGTGTACATCTAAAATGGAAATGCACAATGCACAAATGTAGAGAGAGATATTTCCAAAGAGTGTCTGTATGTTTTAGGGATCGTATGCACTCTTTCGTTTTTATATCTAAGGTTTTGCAATCGTCGGGAAACGGGGGAGGCGGGATATTTTTAACTGAGTGTTGAATTGCAATCCATAAGTCATTTCACACCAAAATATAGCCCGTTACGCACGACAAATCACTTTACAATGTTCTGTCATTGTTAGCTCAACTTTTTGAATATGGGCAAAATAATGGCTTGTTTGACTCGGGCAAATCTCCCACCGCACGTTCACTTGAGAATTTAATGAGCGTTTTTTATTCTCTTTAAAAGCTTTGGATCCATAGGTCATTTGAATCTTTAACATGTTTCTGGCATGCATACCCATTTTTAAAACATGTGTAGAAAAAATCTGCTTCATGTAAAATTCCATGATATTAGTTTTGGACTAGTGGAATTTCCCAAACTTGGATAACAAAACTTTTGTGTTCATTTGTGGAGTGTGAATAAATTTTCTTCATTTACTTTTTTTTTATTGTTTTAAACCTTTTCCGTACATCAACTATGAAATTTTCAGTTTGCTGTGATCTATTTGCCTTTTTTGTTTACGGGATGAAGGGAGAGCGAAAAACTCGAAGTTTTGATTTAAGAAAAATGTGTACATCTGAAACGGAAACGCACAATGCACATATGTAGAGAGAGAGTGCCTGTAATTTTTAGGGATTGTAAGCACCTTTTCGTTTTTATATCTCAGGTTTTGCAATCGTCGGGAAAAATGGGTTGCGGAGGATTTTTAACTGAGTGTTGAATTGCAGTCCATAAGTCATTTCATAAAAAAATATAGCCCGTTACGCATGATAAATCACGTTACAATCATCTATGATTAGTTATGTCAGCTTTTTGCAAATGGGCAAAATATTGACATGTTTGACTCGGGCAAATATCCCACCGCAAGTTCACTTGAGAATTTAATGAGCGTTTGTTATTCTCTTTAAAAGCTTTGCTTCCATAGCTCATTTGCATCTTTAACATGTTTCAAACATGCATATCCATTTTAAAAACATGTGTGGCTGAAATCACTCTCTTGCAAAATTCCAAGCTATTAGGGTTAAACTAGTGGAATTTCCCAAAATTGGATAACAAAACTTTTGTGTTCATTTGTGTTGGGCGGATAAATTTTCTTTATTTATATTTTTTATTGTTTTAAATTTTTTCCGTACATCAACTATAAAATTTTCGTTTTTTTGTAAGCTTTTCGCCTTGTTCGTTTTCGGGATGAAGGGAGAGCGAAAAGTAAAAGTTTTGATTTAAGAAAAAAGTGTAGATCTAAAATGGAAAAGCACAATGCAAAATTGTAGGGAGAGATAATTCCAAAGAGTGTCTGTAATTTTTAGGGATTGTATGCTAGTTTTAGTTTTTATATCTCAGTTTTTGCAATCGTCGGGAAAAACTGGTGGCAGAGGATTTTTGACTGAGTGTTGAATTGCAATCCATAAGTCATTTCATACAAAAATATAGCCCGTTACGCATGATAAATCACTTTACAATCATCTATGATTGTTAGATCACATTTTTGAAAATGGGCAAAATAATGACTTGTTAGACTCTGGTAAATATCCCACCGCACGTTCACTTGAGAATTTAATGAGCGTTTGTTATCCTCGTTAAAAGCTTTGGATCCATAAGTCATTTGAATCTTTAACATGTTTGAAGTGTGCATATCCATTTTTAAAACATGTGTAGAAAAAATCTCCTTCATGTAAAATTCCAAGCTTAATAGGGTTGGACTAATGGAATTTCCCAAACTTGGATAACAAAACTTTTGTGTTCATTTGTGGTGTGTGAATAGATATTTTTTATGTACATTAGTTGTTATTTTAAGTATTTTCCACACATCAACTATAACATTTTTATTTTGTTGTGATCTTTTTTGCCTTTTTTGTTTACGGGAATGAAAGGGGGAGCGAAAACTCAAAGTTCTGATTTAAGAAAAAAGTGTACATCTAAAATGGAAATGCACAATGCACAAATGTAGAGAGAGATATTTCCAAAGAGTGTCTGTATGTTTTAGGGATCGTATGCACTCTTTCGTTTTTATATCTAAGGTTTTGCAATCGTCGGGAAACGGGGGAGGCGGGATATTTTTAACTGAGTGTTGAATTGCAATCCATAAGTCATTTCACACCAAAATATAGCCCGTTACGCACGACAAATCACTTTACAATGTTCTGTCATTGTTAGCTCAACTTTTTGAATATGGGCAAAATAATGGCTTGTTTGACTCGGGCAAATCTCCCACCGCACGTTCACTTGAGAATTTAATGAGCGTTTTTTATTCTCTTTAAAAGCTTTGGATCCATAGGTCATTTGAATCTTTAACATGTTTCTGGCATGCATACCCATTTTTAAAACATGTGTAGAAAAAATCTGCTTCATGTAAAATTCCATGATATTAGTTTTGGACTAGTGGAATTTCCCAAACTTGGATAACAAAACTTTTGTGTTCATTTGTGGAGTGTGAATAAATTTTCTTCATTTACTTTTTTTTTATTGTTTTAAACCTTTTCCGTACATCAACTATGAAATTTTCAGTTTGCTGTGATCTATTTGCCTTTTTTGTTTACGGGATGAAGGGAGAGCGAAAAACTCGAAGTTTTGATTTAAGAAAAATGTGTACATCTGAAACGGAAACGCACAATGCACATATGTAGAGAGAGAGTGCCTGTAATTTTTAGGGATTGTAAGCACCTTTTCGTTTTTATATCTCAGGTTTTGCAATCGTCGGGAAAAATGGGTTGCGGAGGATTTTTAACTGAGTGTTGAATTGCAGTCCATAAGTCATTTCATAAAAAAATATAGCCCGTTACGCATGATAAATCACGTTACAATCATCTATGATTAGTTATGTCAGCTTTTTGCAAATGGGCAAAATATTGACATGTTTGACTCGGGCAAATATCCCACCGCAAGTTCACTTGAGAATTTAATGAGCGTTTGTTATTCTCTTTAAAAGCTTTGCTTCCATAGCTCATTTGCATCTTTAACATGTTTCAAACATGCATATCCATTTTAAAAACATGTGTGGCTGAAATCACTCTCTTGCAAAATTCCAAGCTATTAGGGTTAAACTAGTGGAATTTCCCAAAATTGGATAACAAAACTTTTGTGTTCATTTGTGTTGGGCGGATAAATTTTCTTTATTTATATTTTTTATTGTTTTAAATTTTTTCCGTACATCAACTATAAAATTTTCGTTTTTTTGTAAGCTTTTCGCCTTGTTCGTTTTCGGGATGAAGGGAGAGCGAAAAGTAAAAGTTTTGATTTAAGAAAAAAGTGTAGATCTAAAATGGAAAAGCACAATGCAAAATTGTAGGGAGAGATAATTCCAAAGAGTGTCTGTAATTTTTAGGGATTGTATGCTAGTTTTAGTTTTTATATCTCAGTTTTTGCAATCGTCGGGAAAAACTGGTGGCAGAGGATTTTTGACTGAGTGTTGAATTGCAATCCATAAGTCATTTCATACAAAAATATAGCCCGTTACGCATGATAAATCACTTTACAATCATCTATGATTGTTAGATCACATTTTTGAAAATGGGCAAAATAATGACTTGTTAGACTCTGGTAAATATCCCACCGCACGTTCACTTGAGAATTTAATGAGCGTTTGTTATCCTCGTTAAAAGCTTTGGATCCATAAGTCATTTGAATCTTTAACATGTTTGAAGTGTGCATATCCATTTTTAAAACATGTGTAGAAAAAATCTCCTTCATGTAAAATTCCAAGCTTAATAGGGTTGGACTAATGGAATTTCCCAAACTTGGATAACAAAACTTTTGTGTTCATTTGTGGTGTGTGAATAGATATTTTTTATGTACATTAGTTGTTATTTTAAGTATTTTCCACACATCAACTATAACATTTTTATTTTGTTGTGATCTTTTTTGCCTTTTTTGTTTACGGGAATGAAAGGGGGAGCGAAAACTCAAAGTTCTGATTTAAGAAAAAAGTGTACATCTAAAATGGAAATGCACAATGCACAAATGTAGAGAGAGATATTTCCAAAGAGTGTCTGTATGTTTTAGGGATCGTATGCACTCTTTCGTTTTTATATCTAAGGTTTTGCAATCGTCGGGAAACGGGGGAGGCGGGATATTTTTAACTGAGTGTTGAATTGCAATCCATAAGTCATTTCACACCAAAATATAGCCCGTTACGCACGACAAATCACTTTACAATGTTCTGTCATTGTTAGCTCAACTTTTTGAATATGGGCAAAATAATGGCTTGTTTGACTCGGGCAAATCTCCCACCGCACGTTCACTTGAGAATTTAATGAGCGTTTGTTATTCTCTTTAAAAGCTTTGGATCCATAGGTCATTTGAATCTTTAACATGTTTCTGGCATGCATACCCATTTTTAAAACATGTGTAGAAAAAATCTGCTTCATGTAAAATTCCATGATATTAGTTTTGGACTAGTGGAATTTCCCAAACTTGGATAACAAAACTTTTGTGTTCATTTGTGGAGTGTGAATAAATTTTCTTCATTTACTTTTTTTTTATTGTTTTAAACCTTTTCCGTACATCAACTATGAAATTTTCAGTTTGCTGTGATCTATTTGCCTTTTTTGTTTACGGGATGAAGGGAGAGCGAAAAACTCGAAGTTTTGATTTAAGAAAAATGTGTACATCTGAAACGGAAACGCACAATGCACATATGTAGAGAGAGAGTGCCTGTAATTTTTAGGGATTGTAAGCACCTTTTCGTTTTTATATCTCAGGTTTTGCAATCGTCGGGAAAAATGGGTTGCGGAGGATTTTTAACTGAGTGTTGAATTGCAGTCCATAAGTCATTTCATAAAAAAATATAGCCCGTTACGCATGATAAATCACGTTACAATCATCTATGATTAGTTATGTCAGCTTTTTGCAAATGGGCAAAATATTGACATGTTTGACTCGGGCAAATATCCCACCGCAAGTTCACTTGAGAATTTAATGAGCGTTTGTTATTCTCTTTAAAAGCTTTGCTTCCATAGCTCATTTGCATCTTTAACATGTTTCAAACATGCATATCCATTTTAAAAACATGTGTGGCTGAAATCACTCTCTTGCAAAATTCCAAGCTATTAGGGTTAAACTAGTGGAATTTCCCAAAATTGGATAACAAAACTTTTGTGTTCATTTGTGTTGGGCGGATAAATTTTCTTTATTTATATTTTTTATTGTTTTAAATTTTTTCCGTACATCAACTATAAAATTTTCGTTTTTTTGTAAGCTTTTCGCCTTGTTCGTTTTCGGGATGAAGGGAGAGCGAAAAGTAAAAGTTTTGATTTAAGAAAAAAGTGTAGATCTAAAATGGAAAAGCACAATGCAAAATTGTAGGGAGAGATAATTCCAAAGAGTGTCTGTAATTTTTAGGGATTGTATGCTAGTTTTAGTTTTTATATCTCAGTTTTTGCAATCGTCGGGAAAAACTGGTGGCAGAGGATTTTTGACTGAGTGTTGAATTGCAATCCATAAGTCATTTCATACAAAAATATAGCCCGTTACGCATGATAAATCACTTTACAATCATCTATGATTGTTAGATCACATTTTTGAAAATGGGCAAAATAATGACTTGTTAGACTCTGGTAAATATCCCACCGCACGTTCACTTGAGAATTTAATGAGCGTTTGTTATCCTCGTTAAAAGCTTTGGATCCATAAGTCATTTGAATCTTTAACATGTTTGAAGTGTGCATATCCATTTTTAAAACATGTGTAGAAAAAATCTCCTTCATGTAAAATTCCAAGCTTAATAGGGTTGGACTAATGGAATTTCCCAAACTTGGATAACAAAACTTTTGTGTTCATTTGTGGTGTGTGAATAGATATTTTTTATGTACATTAGTTGTTATTTTAAGTATTTTCCACACATCAACTATAACATTTTTATTTTGTTGTGATCTTTTTTGCCTTTTTTGTTTACGGGAATGAAAGGGGGAGCGAAAACTCAAAGTTCTGATTTAAGAAAAAAGTGTACATCTAAAATGGAAATGCACAATGCACAAATGTAGAGAGAGATATTTCCAAAGAGTGTCTGTATGTTTTAGGGATCGTATGCACTCTTTCGTTTTTATATCTAAGGTTTTGCAATCGTCGGGAAACGGGGGAGGCGGGATATTTTTAACTGAGTGTTGAATTGCAATCCATAAGTCATTTCACACCAAAATATAGCCCGTTACGCACGACAAATCACTTTACAATGTTCTGTCATTGTTAGCTCAACTTTTTGAATATGGGCAAAATAATGGCTTGTTTGACTCGGGCAAATCTCCCACCGCACGTTCACTTGAGAATTTAATGAGCGTTTTTTATTCTCTTTAAAAGCTTTGGATCCATAGGTCATTTGAATCTTTAACATGTTTCTGGCATGCATACCCATTTTTAAAACATGTGTAGAAAAAATCTGCTTCATGTAAAATTCCATGATATTAGTTTTGGACTAGTGGAATTTCCCAAACTTGGATAACAAAACTTTTGTGTTCATTTGTGGAGTGTGAATAAATTTTCTTCATTTACTTTTTTTTTATTGTTTTAAACCTTTTCCGTACATCAACTATGAAATTTTCAGTTTGCTGTGATCTATTTGCCTTTTTTGTTTACGGGATGAAGGGAGAGCGAAAAACTCGAAGTTTTGATTTAAGAAAAATGTGTACATCTGAAACGGAAACGCACAATGCACATATGTAGAGAGAGAGTGCCTGTAATTTTTAGGGATTGTAAGCACCTTTTCGTTTTTATATCTCAGGTTTTGCAATCGTCGGGAAAAATGGGTTGCGGAGGATTTTTAACTGAGTGTTGAATTGCAGTCCATAAGTCATTTCATAAAAAAATATAGCCCGTTACGCATGATAAATCACGTTACAATCATCTATGATTAGTTATGTCAGCTTTTTGCAAATGGGCAAAATATTGACATGTTTGACTCGGGCAAATATCCCACCGCAAGTTCACTTGAGAATTTAATGAGCGTTTGTTATTCTCTTTAAAAGCTTTGCTTCCATAGCTCATTTGCATCTTTAACATGTTTCAAACATGCATATCCATTTTAAAAACATGTGTGGCTGAAATCACTCTCTTGCAAAATTCCAAGCTATTAGGGTTAAACTAGTGGAATTTCCCAAAATTGGATAACAAAACTTTTGTGTTCATTTGTGTTGGGCGGATAAATTTTCTTTATTTATATTTTTTATTGTTTTAAATTTTTTCCGTACATCAACTATAAAATTTTCGTTTTTTTGTAAGCTTTTCGCCTTGTTCGTTTTCGGGATGAAGGGAGAGCGAAAAGTAAAAGTTTTGATTTAAGAAAAAAGTGTAGATCTAAAATGGAAAAGCACAATGCAAAATTGTAGGGAGAGATAATTCCAAAGAGTGTCTGTAATTTTTAGGGATTGTATGCTAGTTTTAGTTTTTATATCTCAGTTTTTGCAATCGTCGGGAAAAACTGGTGGCAGAGGATTTTTGACTGAGTGTTGAATTGCAATCCATAAGTCATTTCATACAAAAATATAGCCCGTTACGCATGATAAATCACTTTACAATCATCTATGATTGTTAGATCACATTTTTGAAAATGGGCAAAATAATGACTTGTTAGACTCTGGTAAATATCCCACCGCACGTTCACTTGAGAATTTAATGAGCGTTTGTTATCCTCGTTAAAAGCTTTGGATCCATAAGTCATTTGAATCTTTAACATGTTTGAAGTGTGCATATCCATTTTTAAAACATGTGTAGAAAAAATCTCCTTCATGTAAAATTCCAAGCTTAATAGGGTTGGACTAATGGAATTTCCCAAACTTGGATAACAAAACTTTTGTGTTCATTTGTGGTGTGTGAATAGATATTTTTTATGTACATTAGTTGTTATTTTAAGTATTTTCCACACATCAACTATAACATTTTTATTTTGTTGTGATCTTTTTTGCCTTTTTTGTTTACGGGAATGAAAGGGGGAGCGAAAACTCAAAGTTCTGATTTAAGAAAAAAGTGTACATCTAAAATGGAAATGCACAATGCACAAATGTAGAGAGAGATATTTCCAAAGAGTGTCTGTATGTTTTAGGGATCGTATGCACTCTTTCGTTTTTATATCTAAGGTTTTGCAATCGTCGGGAAACGGGGGAGGCGGGATATTTTTAACTGAGTGTTGAATTGCAATCCATAAGTCATTTCACACCAAAATATAGCCCGTTACGCACGACAAATCACTTTACAATGTTCTGTCATTGTTAGCTCAACTTTTTGAATATGGGCAAAATAATGGCTTGTTTGACTCGGGCAAATCTCCCACCGCACGTTCACTTGAGAATTTAATGAGCGTTTGTTATTCTCTTTAAAAGCTTTGGATCCATAGGTCATTTGAATCTTTAACATGTTTCTGGCATGCATACCCATTTTTAAAACATGTGTAGAAAAAATCTGCTTCATGTAAAATTCCATGATATTAGTTTTGGACTAGTGGAATTTCCCAAACTTGGATAACAAAACTTTTGTGTTCATTTGTGGAGTGTGAATAAATTTTCTTCATTTACTTTTTTTTTATTGTTTTAAACCTTTTCCGTACATCAACTATGAAATTTTCAGTTTGCTGTGATCTATTTGCCTTTTTTGTTTACGGGATGAAGGGAGAGCGAAAAACTCGAAGTTTTGATTTAAGAAAAATGTGTACATCTGAAACGGAAACGCACAATGCACATATGTAGAGAGAGAGTGCCTGTAATTTTTAGGGATTGTAAGCACCTTTTCGTTTTTATATCTCAGGTTTTGCAATCGTCGGGAAAAATGGGTTGCGGAGGATTTTTAACTGAGTGTTGAATTGCAGTCCATAAGTCATTTCATAAAAAAATATAGCCCGTTACGCATGATAAATCACGTTACAATCATCTATGATTAGTTATGTCAGCTTTTTGCAAATGGGCAAAATATTGACATGTTTGACTCGGGCAAATATCCCACCGCAAGTTCACTTGAGAATTTAATGAGCGTTTGTTATTCTCTTTAAAAGCTTTGCTTCCATAGCTCATTTGCATCTTTAACATGTTTCAAACATGCATATCCATTTTAAAAACATGTGTGGCTGAAATCACTCTCTTGCAAAATTCCAAGCTATTAGGGTTAAACTAGTGGAATTTCCCA
This sequence comes from Aristolochia californica, assembly GCF_029961685.1. Lineage (NCBI taxonomy): Eukaryota > Viridiplantae > Streptophyta > Magnoliopsida > Piperales > Aristolochiaceae > Aristolochia > Aristolochia californica. The sequence goes on from NW_027182300.1 coordinate 47,534, forward strand.
AAATTGGATAACAAAACTTTTGTGTTCATTTGTGTTGGGCGGATAAATTTTCTTTATTTATATTTTTTATTGTTTTAAATTTTTTCCGTACATCAACTATAAAATTTTCGTTTTTTTGTAAGCTTTTCGCCTTGTTCGTTTTCGGGATGAAGGGAGAGCGAAAAGTAAAAGTTTTGATTTAAGAAAAAAGTGTAGATCTAAAATGGAAAAGCACAATGCAAAATTGTAGGGAGAGATAATTCCAAAGAGTGTCTGTAATTTTTAGGGATTGTATGCTAGTTTTAGTTTTTATATCTCAGTTTTTGCAATCGTCGGGAAAAACTGGTGGCAGAGGATTTTTGACTGAGTGTTGAATTGCAATCCATAAGTCATTTCATACAAAAATATAGCCCGTTACGCATGATAAATCACTTTACAATCATCTATGATTGTTAGATCACATTTTTGAAAATGGGCAAAATAATGACTTGTTAGACTCTGGTAAATATCCCACCGCACGTTCACTTGAGAATTTAATGAGCGTTTGTTATCCTCGTTAAAAGCTTTGGATCCATAAGTCATTTGAATCTTTAACATGTTTGAAGTGTGCATATCCATTTTTAAAACATGTGTAGAAAAAATCTCCTTCATGTAAAATTCCAAGCTTAATAGGGTTGGACTAATGGAATTTCCCAAACTTGGATAACAAAACTTTTGTGTTCATTTGTGGTGTGTGAATAGATATTTTTTATGTACATTAGTTGTTATTTTAAGTATTTTCCACACATCAACTATAACATTTTTATTTTGTTGTGATCTTTTTTGCCTTTTTTGTTTACGGGAATGAAAGGGGGAGCGAAAACTCAAAGTTCTGATTTAAGAAAAAAGTGTACATCTAAAATGGAAATGCACAATGCACAAATGTAGAGAGAGATATTTCCAAAGAGTGTCTGTATGTTTTAGGGATCGTATGCACTCTTTCGTTTTTATATCTAAGGTTTTGCAATCGTCGGGAAACGGGGGAGGCGGGATATTTTTAACTGAGTGTTGAATTGCAATCCATAAGTCATTTCACACCAAAATATAGCCCGTTACGCACGACAAATCACTTTACAATGTTCTGTCATTGTTAGCTCAACTTTTTGAATATGGGCAAAATAATGGCTTGTTTGACTCGGGCAAATCTCCCACCGCACGTTCACTTGAGAATTTAATGAGCGTTTTTTATTCTCTTTAAAAGCTTTGGATCCATAGGTCATTTGAATCTTTAACATGTTTCTGGCATGCATACCCATTTTTAAAACATGTGTAGAAAAAATCTGCTTCATGTAAAATTCCATGATATTAGTTTTGGACTAGTGGAATTTCCCAAACTTGGATAACAAAACTTTTGTGTTCATTTGTGGAGTGTGAATAAATTTTCTTCATTTACTTTTTTTTTATTGTTTTAAACCTTTTCCGTACATCAACTATGAAATTTTCAGTTTGCTGTGATCTATTTGCCTTTTTTGTTTACGGGATGAAGGGAGAGCGAAAAACTCGAAGTTTTGATTTAAGAAAAATGTGTACATCTGAAACGGAAACGCACAATGCACATATGTAGAGAGAGAGTGCCTGTAATTTTTAGGGATTGTAAGCACCTTTTCGTTTTTATATCTCAGGTTTTGCAATCGTCGGGAAAAATGGGTTGCGGAGGATTTTTAACTGAGTGTTGAATTGCAGTCCATAAGTCATTTCATAAAAAAATATAGCCCGTTACGCATGATAAATCACGTTACAATCATCTATGATTAGTTATGTCAGCTTTTTGCAAATGGGCAAAATATTGACATGTTTGACTCGGGCAAATATCCCACCGCAAGTTCACTTGAGAATTTAATGAGCGTTTGTTATTCTCTTTAAAAGCTTTGCTTCCATAGCTCATTTGCATCTTTAACATGTTTCAAACATGCATATCCATTTTAAAAACATGTGTGGCTGAAATCACTCTCTTGCAAAATTCCAAGCTATTAGGGTTAAACTAGTGGAATTTCCCAAAATTGGATAACAAAACTTTTGTGTTCATTTGTGTTGGGCGGATAAATTTTCTTTATTTATATTTTTTATTGTTTTAAATTTTTTCCGTACATCAACTATAAAATTTTCGTTTTTTTGTAAGCTTTTCGCCTTGTTCGTTTTCGGGATGAAGGGAGAGCGAAAAGTAAAAGTTTTGATTTAAGAAAAAAGTGTAGATCTAAAATGGAAAAGCACAATGCAAAATTGTAGGGAGAGATAATTCCAAAGAGTGTCTGTAATTTTTAGGGATTGTATGCTAGTTTTAGTTTTTATATCTCAGTTTTTGCAATCGTCGGGAAAAACTGGTGGCAGAGGATTTTTGACTGAGTGTTGAATTGCAATCCATAAGTCATTTCATACAAAAATATAGCCCGTTACGCATGATAAATCACTTTACAATCATCTATGATTGTTAGATCACATTTTTGAAAATGGGCAAAATAATGACTTGTTAGACTCTGGTAAATATCCCACCGCACGTTCACTTGAGAATTTAATGAGCGTTTGTTATCCTCGTTAAAAGCTTTGGATCCATAAGTCATTTGAATCTTTAACATGTTTGAAGTGTGCATATCCATTTTTAAAACATGTGTAGAAAAAATCTCCTTCATGTAAAATTCCAAGCTTAATAGGGTTGGACTAATGGAATTTCCCAAACTTGGATAACAAAACTTTTGTGTTCATTTGTGGTGTGTGAATAGATATTTTTTATGTACATTAGTTGTTATTTTAAGTATTTTCCACACATCAACTATAACATTTTTATTTTGTTGTGATCTTTTTTGCCTTTTTTGTTTACGGGAATGAAAGGGGGAGCGAAAACTCAAAGTTCTGATTTAAGAAAAAAGTGTACATCTAAAATGGAAATGCACAATGCACAAATGTAGAGAGAGATATTTCCAAAGAGTGTCTGTATGTTTTAGGGATCGTATGCACTCTTTCGTTTTTATATCTAAGGTTTTGCAATCGTCGGGAAACGGGGGAGGCGGGATATTTTTAACTGAGTGTTGAATTGCAATCCATAAGTCATTTCACACCAAAATATAGCCCGTTACGCACGACAAATCACTTTACAATGTTCTGTCATTGTTAGCTCAACTTTTTGAATATGGGCAAAATAATGGCTTGTTTGACTCGGGCAAATCTCCCACCGCACGTTCACTTGAGAATTTAATGAGCGTTTTTTATTCTCTTTAAAAGCTTTGGATCCATAGGTCATTTGAATCTTTAACATGTTTCTGGCATGCATACCCATTTTTAAAACATGTGTAGAAAAAATCTGCTTCATGTAAAATTCCATGATATTAGTTTTGGACTAGTGGAATTTCCCAAACTTGGATAACAAAACTTTTGTGTTCATTTGTGGAGTGTGAATAAATTTTCTTCATTTACTTTTTTTTTATTGTTTTAAACCTTTTCCGTACATCAACTATGAAATTTTCAGTTTGCTGTGATCTATTTGCCTTTTTTGTTTACGGGATGAAGGGAGAGCGAAAAACTCGAAGTTTTGATTTAAGAAAAATGTGTACATCTGAAACGGAAACGCACAATGCACATATGTAGAGAGAGAGTGCCTGTAATTTTTAGGGATTGTAAGCACCTTTTCGTTTTTATATCTCAGGTTTTGCAATCGTCGGGAAAAATGGGTTGCGGAGGATTTTTAACTGAGTGTTGAATTGCAGTCCATAAGTCATTTCATAAAAAAATATAGCCCGTTACGCATGATAAATCACGTTACAATCATCTATGATTAGTTATGTCAGCTTTTTGCAAATGGGCAAAATATTGACATGTTTGACTCGGGCAAATATCCCACCGCAAGTTCACTTGAGAATTTAATGAGCGTTTGTTATTCTCTTTAAAAGCTTTGCTTCCATAGCTCATTTGCATCTTTAACATGTTTCAAACATGCATATCCATTTTAAAAACATGTGTGGCTGAAATCACTCTCTTGCAAAATTCCAAGCTATTAGGGTTAAACTAGTGGAATTTCCCAAAATTGGATAACAAAACTTTTGTGTTCATTTGTGTTGGGCGGATAAATTTTCTTTATTTATATTTTTTATTGTTTTAAATTTTTTCCGTACATCAACTATAAAATTTTCGTTTTTTTGTAAGCTTTTCGCCTTGTTCGTTTTCGGGATGAAGGGAGAGCGAAAAGTAAAAGTTTTGATTTAAGAAAAAAGTGTAGATCTAAAATGGAAAAGCACAATGCAAAATTGTAGGGAGAGATAATTCCAAAGAGTGTCTGTAATTTTTAGGGATTGTATGCTAGTTTTAGTTTTTATATCTCAGTTTTTGCAATCGTCGGGAAAAACTGGTGGCAGAGGATTTTTGACTGAGTGTTGAATTGCAATCCATAAGTCATTTCATACAAAAATATAGCCCGTTACGCATGATAAATCACTTTACAATCATCTATGATTGTTAGATCACATTTTTGAAAATGGGCAAAATAATGACTTGTTAGACTCTGGTAAATATCCCACCGCACGTTCACTTGAGAATTTAATGAGCGTTTGTTATCCTCGTTAAAAGCTTTGGATCCATAAGTCATTTGAATCTTTAACATGTTTGAAGTGTGCATATCCATTTTTAAAACATGTGTAGAAAAAATCTCCTTCATGTAAAATTCCAAGCTTAATAGGGTTGGACTAATGGAATTTCCCAAACTTGGATAACAAAACTTTTGTGTTCATTTGTGGTGTGTGAATAGATATTTTTTATGTACATTAGTTGTTATTTTAAGTATTTTCCACACATCAACTATAACATTTTTATTTTGTTGTGATCTTTTTTGCCTTTTTTGTTTACGGGAATGAAAGGGGGAGCGAAAACTCAAAGTTCTGATTTAAGAAAAAAGTGTACATCTAAAATGGAAATGCACAATGCACAAATGTAGAGAGAGATATTTCCAAAGAGTGTCTGTATGTTTTAGGGATCGTATGCACTCTTTCGTTTTTATATCTAAGGTTTTGCAATCGTCGGGAAACGGGGGAGGCGGGATATTTTTAACTGAGTGTTGAATTGCAATCCATAAGTCATTTCACACCAAAATATAGCCCGTTACGCACGACAAATCACTTTACAATGTTCTGTCATTGTTAGCTCAACTTTTTGAATATGGGCAAAATAATGGCTTGTTTGACTCGGGCAAATCTCCCACCGCACGTTCACTTGAGAATTTAATGAGCGTTTTTTATTCTCTTTAAAAGCTTTGGATCCATAGGTCATTTGAATCTTTAACATGTTTCTGGCATGCATACCCATTTTTAAAACATGTGTAGAAAAAATCTGCTTCATGTAAAATTCCATGATATTAGTTTTGGACTAGTGGAATTTCCCAAACTTGGATAACAAAACTTTTGTGTTCATTTGTGGAGTGTGAATAAATTTTCTTCATTTACTTTTTTTTTATTGTTTTAAACCTTTTCCGTACATCAACTATGAAATTTTCAGTTTGCTGTGATCTATTTGCCTTTTTTGTTTACGGGATGAAGGGAGAGCGAAAAACTCGAAGTTTTGATTTAAGAAAAATGTGTACATCTGAAACGGAAACGCACAATGCACATATGTAGAGAGAGAGTGCCTGTAATTTTTAGGGATTGTAAGCACCTTTTCGTTTTTATATCTCAGGTTTTGCAATCGTCGGGAAAAATGGGTTGCGGAGGATTTTTAACTGAGTGTTGAATTGCAGTCCATAAGTCATTTCATAAAAAAATATAGCCCGTTACGCATGATAAATCACGTTACAATCATCTATGATTAGTTATGTCAGCTTTTTGCAAATGGGCAAAATATTGACATGTTTGACTCGGGCAAATATCCCACCGCAAGTTCACTTGAGAATTTAATGAGCGTTTGTTATTCTCTTTAAAAGCTTTGCTTCCATAGCTCATTTGCATCTTTAACATGTTTCAAACATGCATATCCATTTTAAAAACATGTGTGGCTGAAATCACTCTCTTGCAAAATTCCAAGCTATTAGGGTTAAACTAGTGGAATTTCCCAAAATTGGATAACAAAACTTTTGTGTTCATTTGTGTTGGGCGGATAAATTTTCTTTATTTATATTTTTTATTGTTTTAAATTTTTTCCGTACATCAACTATAAAATTTTCGTTTTTTTGTAAGCTTTTCGCCTTGTTCGTTTTCGGGATGAAGGGAGAGCGAAAAGTAAAAGTTTTGATTTAAGAAAAAAGTGTAGATCTAAAATGGAAAAGCACAATGCAAAATTGTAGGGAGAGATAATTCCAAAGAGTGTCTGTAATTTTTAGGGATTGTATGCTAGTTTTAGTTTTTATATCTCAGTTTTTGCAATCGTCGGGAAAAACTGGTGGCAGAGGATTTTTGACTGAGTGTTGAATTGCAATCCATAAGTCATTTCATACAAAAATATAGCCCGTTACGCATGATAAATCACTTTACAATCATCTATGATTGTTAGATCACATTTTTGAAAATGGGCAAAATAATGACTTGTTAGACTCTGGTAAATATCCCACCGCACGTTCACTTGAGAATTTAATGAGCGTTTGTTATCCTCGTTAAAAGCTTTGGATCCATAAGTCATTTGAATCTTTAACATGTTTGAAGTGTGCATATCCATTTTTAAAACATGTGTAGAAAAAATCTCCTTCATGTAAAATTCCAAGCTTAATAGGGTTGGACTAATGGAATTTCCCAAACTTGGATAACAAAACTTTTGTGTTCATTTGTGGTGTGTGAATAGATATTTTTTATGTACATTAGTTGTTATTTTAAGTATTTTCCACACATCAACTATAACATTTTTATTTTGTTGTGATCTTTTTTGCCTTTTTTGTTTACGGGAATGAAAGGGGGAGCGAAAACTCAAAGTTCTGATTTAAGAAAAAAGTGTACATCTAAAATGGAAATGCACAATGCACAAATGTAGAGAGAGATATTTCCAAAGAGTGTCTGTATGTTTTAGGGATCGTATGCACTCTTTCGTTTTTATATCTAAGGTTTTGCAATCGTCGGGAAACGGGGGAGGCGGGATATTTTTAACTGAGTGTTGAATTGCAATCCATAAGTCATTTCACACCAAAATATAGCCCGTTACGCACGACAAATCACTTTACAATGTTCTGTCATTGTTAGCTCAACTTTTTGAATATGGGCAAAATAATGGCTTGTTTGACTCGGGCAAATCTCCCACCGCACGTTCACTTGAGAATTTAATGAGCGTTTGTTATTCTCTTTAAAAGCTTTGGATCCATAGGTCATTTGAATCTTTAACATGTTTCTGGCATGCATACCCATTTTTAAAACATGTGTAGAAAAAATCTGCTTCATGTAAAATTCCATGATATTAGTTTTGGACTAGTGGAATTTCCCAAACTTGGATAACAAAACTTTTGTGTTCATTTGTGGAGTGTGAATAAATTTTCTTCATTTACTTTTTTTTTATTGTTTTAAACCTTTTCCGTACATCAACTATGAAATTTTCAGTTTGCTGTGATCTATTTGCCTTTTTTGTTTACGGGATGAAGGGAGAGCGAAAAACTCGAAGTTTTGATTTAAGAAAAATGTGTACATCTGAAACGGAAACGCACAATGCACATATGTAGAGAGAGAGTGCCTGTAATTTTTAGGGATTGTAAGCACCTTTTCGTTTTTATATCTCAGGTTTTGCAATCGTCGGGAAAAATGGGTTGCGGAGGATTTTTAACTGAGTGTTGAATTGCAGTCCATAAGTCATTTCATAAAAAAATATAGCCCGTTACGCATGATAAATCACGTTACAATCATCTATGATTAGTTATGTCAGCTTTTTGCAAATGGGCAAAATATTGACATGTTTGACTCGGGCAAATATCCCACCGCAAGTTCACTTGAGAATTTAATGAGCGTTTGTTATTCTCTTTAAAAGCTTTGCTTCCATAGCTCATTTGCATCTTTAACATGTTTCAAACATGCATATCCATTTTAAAAACATGTGTGGCTGAAATCACTCTCTTGCAAAATTCCAAGCTATTAGGGTTAAACTAGTGGAATTTCCCAAAATTGGATAACAAAACTTTTGTGTTCATTTGTGTTGGGCGGATAAATTTTCTTTATTTATATTTTTTATTGTTTTAAATTTTTTCCGTACATCAACTATAAAATTTTCGTTTTTTTGTAAGCTTTTCGCCTTGTTCGTTTTCGGGATGAAGGGAGAGCGAAAAGTAAAAGTTTTGATTTAAGAAAAAAGTGTAGATCTAAAATGGAAAAGCACAATGCAAAATTGTAGGGAGAGATAATTCCAAAGAGTGTCTGTAATTTTTAGGGATTGTATGCTAGTTTTAGTTTTTATATCTCAGTTTTTGCAATCGTCGGGAAAAACTGGTGGCAGAGGATTTTTGACTGAGTGTTGAATTGCAATCCATAAGTCATTTCATACAAAAATATAGCCCGTTACGCATGATAAATCACTTTACAATCATCTATGATTGTTAGATCACATTTTTGAAAATGGGCAAAATAATGACTTGTTAGACTCTGGTAAATATCCCACCGCACGTTCACTTGAGAATTTAATGAGCGTTTGTTATCCTCGTTAAAAGCTTTGGATCCATAAGTCATTTGAATCTTTAACATGTTTGAAGTGTGCATATCCATTTTTAAAACATGTGTAGAAAAAATCTCCTTCATGTAAAATTCCAAGCTTAATAGGGTTGGACTAATGGAATTTCCCAAACTTGGATAACAAAACTTTTGTGTTCATTTGTGGTGTGTGAATAGATATTTTTTATGTACATTAGTTGTTATTTTAAGTATTTTCCACACATCAACTATAACATTTTTATTTTGTTGTGATCTTTTTTGCCTTTTTTGTTTACGGGAATGAAAGGGGGAGCGAAAACTCAAAGTTCTGATTTAAGAAAAAAGTGTACATCTAAAATGGAAATGCACAATGCACAAATGTAGAGAGAGATATTTCCAAAGAGTGTCTGTATGTTTTAGGGATCGTATGCACTCTTTCGTTTTTATATCTAAGGTTTTGCAATCGTCGGGAAACGGGGGAGGCGGGATATTTTTAACTGAGTGTTGAATTGCAATCCATAAGTCATTTCACACCAAAATATAGCCCGTTACGCACGACAAATCACTTTACAATGTTCTGTCATTGTTAGCTCAACTTTTTGAATATGGGCAAAATAATGGCTTGTTTGACTCGGGCAAATCTCCCACCGCACGTTCACTTGAGAATTTAATGAGCGTTTGTTATTCTCTTTAAAAGCTTTGGATCCATAGGTCATTTGAATCTTTAACATGTTTCTGGCATGCATACCCATTTTTAAAACATGTGTAGAAAAAATCTGCTTCATGTAAAATTCCATGATATTAGTTTTGGACTAGTGGAATTTCCCAAACTTGGATAACAAAACTTTTGTGTTCATTTGTGGAGTGTGAATAAATTTTCTTCATTTACTTTTTTTTTATTGTTTTAAACCTTTTCCGTACATCAACTATGAAATTTTCAGTTTGCTGTGATCTATTTGCCTTTTTTGTTTACGGGATGAAGGGAGAGCGAAAAACTCGAAGTTTTGATTTAAGAAAAATGTGTACATCTGAAACGGAAACGCACAATGCACATATGTAGAGAGAGAGTGCCTGTAATTTTTAGGGATTGTAAGCACCTTTTCGTTTTTATATCTCAGGTTTTGCAATCGTCGGGAAAAATGGGTTGCGGAGGATTTTTAACTGAGTGTTGAATTGCAGTCCATAAGTCATTTCATAAAAAAATATAGCCCGTTACGCATGATAAATCACGTTACAATCATCTATGATTAGTTATGTCAGCTTTTTGCAAATGGGCAAAATATTGACATGTTTGACTCGGGCAAATATCCCACCGCAAGTTCACTTGAGAATTTAATGAGCGTTTGTTATTCTCTTTAAAAGCTTTGCTTCCATAGCTCATTTGCATCTTTAACATGTTTCAAACATGCATATCCATTTTAAAAACATGTGTGGCTGAAATCACTCTCTTGCAAAATTCCAAGCTATTAGGGTTAAACTAGTGGAATTTCCCAAAATTGGATAACAAAACTTTTGTGTTCATTTGTGTTGGGCGGATAAATTTTCTTTATTTATATTTTTTATTGTTTTAAATTTTTTCCGTACATCAACTATAAAATTTTCGTTTTTTTGTAAGCTTTTCGCCTTGTTCGTTTTCGGGATGAAGGGAGAGCGAAAAGTAAAAGTTTTGATTTAAGAAAAAAGTGTAGATCTAAAATGGAAAAGCACAATGCAAAATTGTAGGGAGAGATAATTCCAAAGAGTGTCTGTAATTTTTAGGGATTGTATGCTAGTTTTAGTTTTTATATCTCAGTTTTTGCAATCGTCGGGAAAAACTGGTGGCAGAGGATTTTTGACTGAGTGTTGAATTGCAATCCATAAGTCATTTCATACAAAAATATAGCCCGTTACGCATGATAAATCACTTTACAATCATCTATGATTGTTAGATCACATTTTTGAAAATGGGCAAAATAATGACTTGTTAGACTCTGGTAAATATCCCACCGCACGTTCACTTGAGAATTTAATGAGCGTTTGTTATCCTCGTTAAAAGCTTTGGATCCATAAGTCATTTGAATCTTTAACATGTTTGAAGTGTGCATATCCATTTTTAAAACATGTGTAGAAAAAATCTCCTTCATGTAAAATTCCAAGCTTAATAGGGTTGGACTAATGGAATTTCCCAAACTTGGATAACAAAACTTTTGTGTTCATTTGTGGTGTGTGAATAGATATTTTTTATGTACATTAGTTGTTATTTTAAGTATTTTCCACACATCAACTATAACATTTTTATTTTGTTGTGATCTTTTTTGCCTTTTTTGTTTACGGGAATGAAAGGGGGAGCGAAAACTCAAAGTTCTGATTTAAGAAAAAAGTGTACATCTAAAATGGAAATGCACAATGCACAAATGTAGAGAGAGATATTTCCAAAGAGTGTCTGTATGTTTTAGGGATCGTATGCACTCTTTCGTTTTTATATCTAAGGTTTTGCAATCGTCGGGAAACGGGGGAGGCGGGATATTTTTAACTGAGTGTTGAATTGCAATCCATAAGTCATTTCACACCAAAATATAGCCCGTTACGCACGACAAATCACTTTACAATGTTCTGTCATTGTTAGCTCAACTTTTTGAATATGGGCAAAATAATGGCTTGTTTGACTCGGGCAAATCTCCCACCGCACGTTCACTTGAGAATTTAATGAGCGTTTTTTATTCTCTTTAAAAGCTTTGGATCCATAGGTCATTTGAATCTTTAACATGTTTCTGGCATGCATACCCATTTTTAAAACATGTGTAGAAAAAATCTGCTTCATGTAAAATTCCATGATATTAGTTTTGGACTAGTGGAATTTCCCAAACTTGGATAACAAAACTTTTGTGTTCATTTGTGGAGTGTGAATAAATTTTCTTCATTTACTTTTTTTTTATTGTTTTAAACCTTTTCCGTACATCAACTATGAAATTTTCAGTTTGCTGTGATCTATTTGCCTTTTTTGTTTACGGGATGAAGGGAGAGCGAAAAACTCGAAGTTTTGATTTAAGAAAAATGTGTACATCTGAAACGGAAACGCACAATGCACATATGTAGAGAGAGAGTGCCTGTAATTTTTAGGGATTGTAAGCACCTTTTCGTTTTTATATCTCAGGTTTTGCAATCGTCGGGAAAAATGGGTTGCGGAGGATTTTTAACTGAGTGTTGAATTGCAGTCCATAAGTCATTTCATAAAAAAATATAGCCCGTTACGCATGATAAATCACGTTACAATCATCTATGATTAGTTATGTCAGCTTTTTGCAAATGGGCAAAATATTGACATGTTTGACTCGGGCAAATATCCCACCGCAAGTTCACTTGAGAATTTAATGAGCGTTTGTTATTCTCTTTAAAAGCTTTGCTTCCATAGCTCATTTGCATCTTTAACATGTTTCAAACATGCATATCCATTTTAAAAACATGTGTGGCTGAAATCACTCTCTTGCAAAATTCCAAGCTATTAGGGTTAAACTAGTGGAATTTCCCAAAATTGGATAACAAAACTTTTGTGTTCATTTGTGTTGGGCGGATAAATTTTCTTTATTTATATTTTTTATTGTTTTAAATTTTTTCCGTACATCAACTATAAAATTTTCGTTTTTTTGTAAGCTTTTCGCCTTGTTCGTTTTCGGGATGAAGGGAGAGCGAAAAGTAAAAGTTTTGATTTAAGAAAAAAGTGTAGATCTAAAATGGAAAAGCACAATGCAAAATTGTAGGGAGAGATAATTCCAAAGAGTGTCTGTAATTTTTAGGGATTGTATGCTAGTTTTAGTTTTTATATCTCAGTTTTTGCAATCGTCGGGAAAAACTGGTGGCAGAGGATTTTTGACTGAGTGTTGAATTGCAATCCATAAGTCATTTCATACAAAAATATAGCCCGTTACGCATGATAAATCACTTTACAATCATCTATGATTGTTAGATCACATTTTTGAAAATGGGCAAAATAATGACTTGTTAGACTCTGGTAAATATCCCACCGCACGTTCACTTGAGAATTTAATGAGCGTTTGTTATCCTCGTTAAAAGCTTTGGATCCATAAGTCATTTGAATCTTTAACATGTTTGAAGTGTGCATATCCATTTTTAAAACATGTGTAGAAAAAATCTCCTTCATGTAAAATTCCAAGCTTAATAGGGTTGGACTAATGGAATTTCCCAAACTTGGATAACAAAACTTTTGTGTTCATTTGTGGTGTGTGAATAGATATTTTTTATGTACATTAGTTGTTATTTTAAGTATTTTCCACACATCAACTATAACATTTTTATTTTGTTGTGATCTTTTTTGCCTTTTTTGTTTACGGGAATGAAAGGGGGAGCGAAAACTCAAAGTTCTGATTTAAGAAAAAAGTGTACATCTAAAATGGAAATGCACAATGCACAAATGTAGAGAGAGATATTTCCAAAGAGTGTCTGTATGTTTTAGGGATCGTATGCACTCTTTCGTTTTTATATCTAAGGTTTTGCAATCGTCGGGAAACGGGGGAGGCGGGATATTTTTAACTGAGTGTTGAATTGCAATCCATAAGTCATTTCACACCAAAATATAGCCCGTTACGCACGACAAATCACTTTACAATGTTCTGTCATTGTTAGCTCAACTTTTTGAATATGGGCAAAATAATGGCTTGTTTGACTCGGGCAAATCTCCCACCGCACGTTCACTTGAGAATTTAATGAGCGTTTTTTATTCTCTTTAAAAGCTTTGGATCCATAGGTCATTTGAATCTTTAACATGTTTCTGGCATGCATACCCATTTTTAAAACATGTGTAGAAAAAATCTGCTTCATGTAAAATTCCATGATATTAGTTTTGGACTAGTGGAATTTCCCAAACTTGGATAACAAAACTTTTGTGTTCATTTGTGGAGTGTGAATAAATTTTCTTCATTTACTTTTTTTTTATTGTTTTAAACCTTTTCCGTACATCAACTATGAAATTTTCAGTTTGCTGTGATCTATTTGCCTTTTTTGTTTACGGGATGAAGGGAGAGCGAAAAACTCGAAGTTTTGATTTAAGAAAAATGTGTACATCTGAAACGGAAACGCACAATGCACATATGTAGAGAGAGAGTGCCTGTAATTTTTAGGGATTGTAAGCACCTTTTCGTTTTTATATCTCAGGTTTTGCAATCGTCGGGAAAAATGGGTTGCGGAGGATTTTTAACTGAGTGTTGAATTGCAGTCCATAAGTCATTTCATAAAAAAATATAGCCCGTTACGCATGATAAATCACGTTACAATCATCTATGATTAGTTATGTCAGCTTTTTGCAAATGGGCAAAATATTGACATGTTTGACTCGGGCAAATATCCCACCGCAAGTTCACTTGAGAATTTAATGAGCGTTTGTTATTCTCTTTAAAAGCTTTGCTTCCATAGCTCATTTGCATCTTTAACATGTTTCAAACATGCATATCCATTTTAAAAACATGTGTGGCTGAAATCACTCTCTTGCAAAATTCCAAGCTATTAGGGTTAAACTAGTGGAATTTCCCAAAATTGGATAACAAAACTTTTGTGTTCATTTGTGTTGGGCGGATAAATTTTCTTTATTTATATTTTTTATTGTTTTAAATTTTTTCCGTACATCAACTATAAAATTTTCGTTTTTTTGTAAGCTTTTCGCCTTGTTCGTTTTCGGGATGAAGGGAGAGCGAAAAGTAAAAGTTTTGATTTAAGAAAAAAGTGTAGATCTAAAATGGAAAAGCACAATGCAAAATTGTAGGGAGAGATAATTCCAAAGAGTGTCTGTAATTTTTAGGGATTGTATGCTAGTTTTAGTTTTTATATCTCAGTTTTTGCAATCGTCGGGAAAAACTGGTGGCAGAGGATTTTTGACTGAGTGTTGAATTGCAATCCATAAGTCATTTCATACAAAAATATAGCCCGTTACGCATGATAAATCACTTTACAATCATCTATGATTGTTAGATCACATTTTTGAAAATGGGCAAAATAATGACTTGTTAGACTCTGGTAAATATCCCACCGCACGTTCACTTGAGAATTTAATGAGCGTTTGTTATCCTCGTTAAAAGCTTTGGATCCATAAGTCATTTGAATCTTTAACATGTTTGAAGTGTGCATATCCATTTTTAAAACATGTGTAGAAAAAATCTCCTTCATGTAAAATTCCAAGCTTAATAGGGTTGGACTAATGGAATTTCCCAAACTTGGATAACAAAACTTTTGTGTTCATTTGTGGTGTGTGAATAGATATTTTTTATGTACATTAGTTGTTATTTTAAGTATTTTCCACACATCAACTATAACATTTTTATTTTGTTGTGATCTTTTTTGCCTTTTTTGTTTACGGGAATGAAAGGGGGAGCGAAAACTCAAAGTTCTGATTTAAGAAAAAAGTGTACATCTAAAATGGAAATGCACAATGCACAAATGTAGAGAGAGATATTTCCAAAGAGTGTCTGTATGTTTTAGGGATCGTATGCACTCTTTCGTTTTTATATCTAAGGTTTTGCAATCGTCGGGAAACGGGGGAGGCGGGATATTTTTAACTGAGTGTTGAATTGCAATCCATAAGTCATTTCACACCAAAATATAGCCCGTTACGCACGACAAATCACTTTACAATGTTCTGTCATTGTTAGCTCAACTTTTTGAATATGGGCAAAATAATGGCTTGTTTGACTCGGGCAAATCTCCCACCGCACGTTCACTTGAGAATTTAATGAGCGTTTTTTATTCTCTTTAAAAGCTTTGGATCCATAGGTCATTTGAATCTTTAACATGTTTCTGGCATGCATACCCATTTTTAAAACATGTGTAGAAAAAATCTGCTTCATGTAAAATTCCATGATATTAGTTTTGGACTAGTGGAATTTCCCAAACTTGGATAACAAAACTTTTGTGTTCATTTGTGGAGTGTGAATAAATTTTCTTCATTTACTTTTTTTTTATTGTTTTAAACCTTTTCCGTACATCAACTATGAAATTTTCAGTTTGCTGTGATCTATTTGCCTTTTTTGTTTACGGGATGAAGGGAGAGCGAAAAACTCGAAGTTTTGATTTAAGAAAAATGTGTACATCTGAAACGGAAACGCACAATGCACATATGTAGAGAGAGAGTGCCTGTAATTTTTAGGGATTGTAAGCACCTTTTCGTTTTTATATCTCAGGTTTTGCAATCGTCGGGAAAAATGGGTTGCGGAGGATTTTTAACTGAGTGTTGAATTGCAGTCCATAAGTCATTTCATAAAAAAATATAGCCCGTTACGCATGATAAATCACGTTACAATCATCTATGATTAGTTATGTCAGCTTTTTGCAAATGGGCAAAATATTGACATGTTTGACTCGGGCAAATATCCCACCGCAAGTTCACTTGAGAATTTAATGAGCGTTTGTTATTCTCTTTAAAAGCTTTGCTTCCATAGCTCATTTGCATCTTTAACATGTTTCAAACATGCATATCCATTTTAAAAACATGTGTGGCTGAAATCACTCTCTTGCAAAATTCCAAGCTATTAGGGTTAAACTAGTGGAATTTCCCAAAATTGGATAACAAAACTTTTGTGTTCATTTGTGTTGGGCGGATAAATTTTCTTTATTTATATTTTTTATTGTTTTAAATTTTTTCCGTACATCAACTATAAAATTTTCGTTTTTTTGTAAGCTTTTCGCCTTGTTCGTTTTCGGGATGAAGGGAGAGCGAAAAGTAAAAGTTTTGATTTAAGAAAAAAGTGTAGATCTAAAATGGAAAAGCACAATGCAAAATTGTAGGGAGAGATAATTCCAAAGAGTGTCTGTAATTTTTAGGGATTGTATGCTAGTTTTAGTTTTTATATCTCAGTTTTTGCAATCGTCGGGAAAAACTGGTGGCAGAGGATTTTTGACTGAGTGTTGAATTGCAATCCATAAGTCATTTCATACAAAAATATAGCCCGTTACGCATGATAAATCACTTTACAATCATCTATGATTGTTAGATCACATTTTTGAAAATGGGCAAAATAATGACTTGTTAGACTCTGGTAAATATCCCACCGCACGTTCACTTGAGAATTTAATGAGCGTTTGTTATCCTCGTTAAAAGCTTTGGATCCATAAGTCATTTGAATCTTTAACATGTTTGAAGTGTGCATATCCATTTTTAAAACATGTGTAGAAAAAATCTCCTTCATGTAAAATTCCAAGCTTAATAGGGTTGGACTAATGGAATTTCCCAAACTTGGATAACAAAACTTTTGTGTTCATTTGTGGTGTGTGAATAGATATTTTTTATGTACATTAGTTGTTATTTTAAGTATTTTCCACACATCAACTATAACATTTTTATTTTGTTGTGATCTTTTTTGCCTTTTTTGTTTACGGGAATGAAAGGGGGAGCGAAAACTCAAAGTTCTGATTTAAGAAAAAAGTGTACATCTAAAATGGAAATGCACAATGCACAAATGTAGAGAGAGATATTTCCAAAGAGTGTCTGTATGTTTTAGGGATCGTATGCACTCTTTCGTTTTTATATCTAAGGTTTTGCAATCGTCGGGAAACGGGGGAGGCGGGATATTTTTAACTGAGTGTTGAATTGCAATCCATAAGTCATTTCACACCAAAATATAGCCCGTTACGCACGACAAATCACTTTACAATGTTCTGTCATTGTTAGCTCAACTTTTTGAATATGGGCAAAATAATGGCTTGTTTGACTCGGGCAAATCTCCCACCGCACGTTCACTTGAGAATTTAATGAGCGTTTGTTATTCTCTTTAAAAGCTTTGGATCCATAGGTCATTTGAATCTTTAACATGTTTCTGGCATGCATACCCATTTTTAAAACATGTGTAGAAAAAATCTGCTTCATGTAAAATTCCATGATATTAGTTTTGGACTAGTGGAATTTCCCAAACTTGGATAACAAAACTTTTGTGTTCATTTGTGGAGTGTGAATAAATTTTCTTCATTTACTTTTTTTTTATTGTTTTAAACCTTTTCCGTACATCAACTATGAAATTTTCAGTTTGCTGTGATCTATTTGCCTTTTTTGTTTACGGGATGAAGGGAGAGCGAAAAACTCGAAGTTTTGATTTAAGAAAAATGTGTACATCTGAAACGGAAACGCACAATGCACATATGTAGAGAGAGAGTGCCTGTAATTTTTAGGGATTGTAAGCACCTTTTCGTTTTTATATCTCAGGTTTTGCAATCGTCGGGAAAAATGGGTTGCGGAGGATTTTTAACTGAGTGTTGAATTGCAGTCCATAAGTCATTTCATAAAAAAATATAGCCCGTTACGCATGATAAATCACGTTACAATCATCTATGATTAGTTATGTCAGCTTTTTGCAAATGGGCAAAATATTGACATGTTTGACTCGGGCAAATATCCCACCGCAAGTTCACTTGAGAATTTAATGAGCGTTTGTTATTCTCTTTAAAAGCTTTGCTTCCATAGCTCATTTGCATCTTTAACATGTTTCAAACATGCATATCCATTTTAAAAACATGTGTGGCTGAAATCACTCTCTTGCAAAATTCCAAGCTATTAGGGTTAAACTAGTGGAATTTCCCAAAATTGGATAACAAAACTTTTGTGTTCATTTGTGTTGGGCGGATAAATTTTCTTTATTTATATTTTTTATTGTTTTAAATTTTTTCCGTACATCAACTATAAAATTTTCGTTTTTTTGTAAGCTTTTCGCCTTGTTCGTTTTCGGGATGAAGGGAGAGCGAAAAGTAAAAGTTTTGATTTAAGAAAAAAGTGTAGATCTAAAATGGAAAAGCACAATGCAAAATTGTAGGGAGAGATAATTCCAAAGAGTGTCTGTAATTTTTAGGGATTGTATGCTAGTTTTAGTTTTTATATCTCAGTTTTTGCAATCGTCGGGAAAAACTGGTGGCAGAGGATTTTTGACTGAGTGTTGAATTGCAATCCATAAGTCATTTCATACAAAAATATAGCCCGTTACGCATGATAAATCACTTTACAATCATCTATGATTGTTAGATCACATTTTTGAAAATGGGCAAAATAATGACTTGTTAGACTCTGGTAAATATCCCACCGCACGTTCACTTGAGAATTTAATGAGCGTTTGTTATCCTCGTTAAAAGCTTTGGATCCATAAGTCATTTGAATCTTTAACATGTTTGAAGTGTGCATATCCATTTTTAAAACATGTGTAGAAAAAATCTCCTTCATGTAAAATTCCAAGCTTAATAGGGTTGGACTAATGGAATTTCCCAAACTTGGATAACAAAACTTTTGTGTTCATTTGTGGTGTGTGAATAGATATTTTTTATGTACATTAGTTGTTATTTTAAGTATTTTCCACACATCAACTATAACATTTTTATTTTGTTGTGATCTTTTTTGCCTTTTTTGTTTACGGGAATGAAAGGGGGAGCGAAAACTCAAAGTTCTGATTTAAGAAAAAAGTGTACATCTAAAATGGAAATGCACAATGCACAAATGTAGAGAGAGATATTTCCAAAGAGTGTCTGTATGTTTTAGGGATCGTATGCACTCTTTCGTTTTTATATCTAAGGTTTTGCAATCGTCGGGAAACGGGGGAGGCGGGATATTTTTAACTGAGTGTTGAATTGCAATCCATAAGTCATTTCACACCAAAATATAGCCCGTTACGCACGACAAATCACTTTACAATGTTCTGTCATTGTTAGCTCAACTTTTTGAATATGGGCAAAATAATGGCTTGTTTGACTCGGGCAAATCTCCCACCGCACGTTCACTTGAGAATTTAATGAGCGTTTTTTATTCTCTTTAAAAGCTTTGGATCCATAGGTCATTTGAATCTTTAACATGTTTCTGGCATGCATACCCATTTTTAAAACATGTGTAGAAAAAATCTGCTTCATGTAAAATTCCATGATATTAGTTTTGGACTAGTGGAATTTCCCAAACTTGGATAACAAAACTTTTGTGTTCATTTGTGGAGTGTGAATAAATTTTCTTCATTTACTTTTTTTTTATTGTTTTAAACCTTTTCCGTACATCAACTATGAAATTTTCAGTTTGCTGTGATCTATTTGCCTTTTTTGTTTACGGGATGAAGGGAGAGCGAAAAACTCGAAGTTTTGATTTAAGAAAAATGTGTACATCTGAAACGGAAACGCACAATGCACATATGTAGAGAGAGAGTGCCTGTAATTTTTAGGGATTGTAAGCACCTTTTCGTTTTTATATCTCAGGTTTTGCAATCGTCGGGAAAAATGGGTTGCGGAGGATTTTTAACTGAGTGTTGAATTGCAGTCCATAAGTCATTTCATAAAAAAATATAGCCCGTTACGCATGATAAATCACGTTACAATCATCTATGATTAGTTATGTCAGCTTTTTGCAAATGGGCAAAATATTGACATGTTTGACTCGGGCAAATATCCCACCGCAAGTTCACTTGAGAATTTAATGAGCGTTTGTTATTCTCTTTAAAAGCTTTGCTTCCATAGCTCATTTGCATCTTTAACATGTTTCAAACATGCATATCCATTTTAAAAACATGTGTGGCTGAAATCACTCTCTTGCAAAATTCCAAGCTATTAGGGTTAAACTAGTGGAATTTCCCAAAATTGGATAACAAAACTTTTGTGTTCATTTGTGTTGGGCGGATAAATTTTCTTTATTTATATTTTTTATTGTTTTAAATTTTTTCCGTACATCAACTATAAAATTTTCGTTTTTTTGTAAGCTTTTCGCCTTGTTCGTTTTCGGGATGAAGGGAGAGCGAAAAGTAAAAGTTTTGATTTAAGAAAAAAGTGTAGATCTAAAATGGAAAAGCACAATGCAAAATTGTAGGGAGAGATAATTCCAAAGAGTGTCTGTAATTTTTAGGGATTGTATGCTAGTTTTAGTTTTTATATCTCAGTTTTTGCAATCGTCGGGAAAAACTGGTGGCAGAGGATTTTTGACTGAGTGTTGAATTGCAATCCATAAGTCATTTCATACAAAAATATAGCCCGTTACGCATGATAAATCACTTTACAATCATCTATGATTGTTAGATCACATTTTTGAAAATGGGCAAAATAATGACTTGTTAGACTCTGGTAAATATCCCACCGCACGTTCACTTGAGAATTTAATGAGCGTTTGTTATCCTCGTTAAAAGCTTTGGATCCATAAGTCATTTGAATCTTTAACATGTTTGAAGTGTGCATATCCATTTTTAAAACATGTGTAGAAAAAATCTCCTTCATGTAAAATTCCAAGCTTAATAGGGTTGGACTAATGGAATTTCCCAAACTTGGATAACAAAACTTTTGTGTTCATTTGTGGTGTGTGAATAGATATTTTTTATGTACATTAGTTGTTATTTTAAGTATTTTCCACACATCAACTATAACATTTTTATTTTGTTGTGATCTTTTTTGCCTTTTTTGTTTACGGGAATGAAAGGGGGAGCGAAAACTCAAAGTTCTGATTTAAGAAAAAAGTGTACATCTAAAATGGAAATGCACAATGCACAAATGTAGAGAGAGATATTTCCAAAGAGTGTCTGTATGTTTTAGGGATCGTATGCACTCTTTCGTTTTTATATCTAAGGTTTTGCAATCGTCGGGAAACGGGGGAGGCGGGATATTTTTAACTGAGTGTTGAATTGCAATCCATAAGTCATTTCACACCAAAATATAGCCCGTTACGCACGACAAATCACTTTACAATGTTCTGTCATTGTTAGCTCAACTTTTTGAATATGGGCAAAATAATGGCTTGTTTGACTCGGGCAAATCTCCCACCGCACGTTCACTTGAGAATTTAATGAGCGTTTGTTATTCTCTTTAAAAGCTTTGGATCCATAGGTCATTTGAATCTTTAACATGTTTCTGGCATGCATACCCATTTTTAAAACATGTGTAGAAAAAATCTGCTTCATGTAAAATTCCATGATATTAGTTTTGGACTAGTGGAATTTCCCAAACTTGGATAACAAAACTTTTGTGTTCATTTGTGGAGTGTGAATAAATTTTCTTCATTTACTTTTTTTTTATTGTTTTAAACCTTTTCCGTACATCAACTATGAAATTTTCAGTTTGCTGTGATCTATTTGCCTTTTTTGTTTACGGGATGAAGGGAGAGCGAAAAACTCGAAGTTTTGATTTAAGAAAAATGTGTACATCTGAAACGGAAACGCACAATGCACATATGTAGAGAGAGAGTGCCTGTAATTTTTAGGGATTGTAAGCACCTTTTCGTTTTTATATCTCAGGTTTTGCAATCGTCGGGAAAAATGGGTTGCGGAGGATTTTTAACTGAGTGTTGAATTGCAGTCCATAAGTCATTTCATAAAAAAATATAGCCCGTTACGCATGATAAATCACGTTACAATCATCTATGATTAGTTATGTCAGCTTTTTGCAAATGGGCAAAATATTGACATGTTTGACTCGGGCAAATATCCCACCGCAAGTTCACTTGAGAATTTAATGAGCGTTTGTTATTCTCTTTAAAAGCTTTGCTTCCATAGCTCATTTGCATCTTTAACATGTTTCAAACATGCATATCCATTTTAAAAACATGTGTGGCTGAAATCACTCTCTTGCAAAATTCCAAGCTATTAGGGTTAAACTAGTGGAATTTCCCAAAATTGGATAACAAAACTTTTGTGTTCATTTGTGTTGGGCGGATAAATTTTCTTTATTTATATTTTTTATTGTTTTAAATTTTTTCCGTACATCAACTATAAAATTTTCGTTTTTTTGTAAGCTTTTCGCCTTGTTCGTTTTCGGGATGAAGGGAGAGCGAAAAGTAAAAGTTTTGATTTAAGAAAAAAGTGTAGATCTAAAATGGAAAAGCACAATGCAAAATTGTAGGGAGAGATAATTCCAAAGAGTGTCTGTAATTTTTAGGGATTGTATGCTAGTTTTAGTTTTTATATCTCAGTTTTTGCAATCGTCGGGAAAAACTGGTGGCAGAGGATTTTTGACTGAGTGTTGAATTGCAATCCATAAGTCATTTCATACAAAAATATAGCCCGTTACGCATGATAAATCACTTTACAATCATCTATGATTGTTAGATCACATTTTTGAAAATGGGCAAAATAATGACTTGTTAGACTCTGGTAAATATCCCACCGCACGTTCACTTGAGAATTTAATGAGCGTTTGTTATCCTCGTTAAAAGCTTTGGATCCATAAGTCATTTGAATCTTTAACATGTTTGAAGTGTGCATATCCATTTTTAAAACATGTGTAGAAAAAA